>NW_020956607.1:1636-16200 GCF_003031625.1 Empidonax traillii
TCCAGCGCCACTGCCGGTTCCGGTTCGGTGCTGGCGGCGCGGCCCCTCAACGGGGCGGTGGCTCCGGGAGCCCCTGATGGCGTCAAGCGCCGCCCGCGGGCCGCGCTGCCGGGAGCGGAGCCGCCGAGGTCGGCTGCGACGGGCATCGAGCTCCGCCGGGCGCAGCCGGAGCCGTAGTGGGGAGCGGGAGGGTGAACAGCGAGCGCTCCGTACGTATCGGGAGTGGCGGGGCACGGGGGCTCCTCGGGGTACGAAGCGGTGCCGCCGCGCCCGGTGCTGCGGGGCGTGCGCCGAGACGTGCCGGGGAGTCTTGCAGGGGGTTGGCGCTGATTCCGGTGTTTCTGGACAGGGCAAGAGTCGCCGCCGGGAGATCCGGACTGTGACGGTGTAGGAGAAGCTGCCAAATCCCCGAAAAAACCCGTGCGGCCCCGAATCAACCGCGATGGGGCGGCGGAGGGGCGCGGCGAGAGCTCTGCTAACGGGGCGGTGCCGCCCCCGGGGACTCCCGGGAAGCGCGGCGGGAAAGGCAAGGCCGAGGTGCTGCTGCTGGAGCTGTCCCAGCCGCCGGAGCCCCTCCGGGTGCAGAAGGTGCTGGGGAGCAGCGAGGAGGGGGCCGGCCTGGATACCCCGCAGGGCGGGCGGCCCAAAAGGAGGGCGGCCAAAGTGTAAGTGGGGGTGGCAGTGGTGGTCGGGGGGCACCTGGGGGAGAGCTGGGAGTGCTCACCTGGGGAAGAGAAGGCTCCAGGGAGACCTGAGAGCCCCTTGCAGGACCTAAAGGGGCTCCAGGAGAGCTGGAGAGGGACTGGGGACAAGGGATGGAGGGACAGGACAAGGAAAATGGCTTCCCATTGCCAGAGGACAGGGTTAGATGGGATTTGGGGAAGGAATTCTTGGCTGTAAGGGTAGTGAGGCCCTGGCACAGGTTGCCCAGAGAAGCTGTGGGTGCCCCATCCCTGGAAGTGTTCAAGGCCACGTTGGACAAAGCTTGGAGCAACCTGGGCTAGTGGAAGGTGTTCCTGCCCATGGCAGGGCGTGGCATAAGAAGGTCCTTTCCAACCCAAACCATCCCCTGAATCCATGATTCCACGGCCTCTGCCTCCCCCACGGGGTCTCGGTGTCTTCCCTGTGGGGCTTTGTCGCGCTTTGGTGACATGAACTGATTCCCCACAGAATGATCATTTCCCTCTTTAAGGAATGTGTTTGCATCCAGGAGCACTGGTTCCAGGGCATTAGGAGATTCCTTGGTTCCTGAGGAAGCAGGAGGAGGTTGCTGGGGGGTTCTGTGCTAGTGGGATGTGATTCAGCTGGAGCAGATACCCCCCCAGCCCAGGGGCCAGAGGGGCAGGGCTGTCCCTATGCTGCCCCGTGCTCAGCTCTGGACACTGTCCTGGGCTTCCAGGGCTCTGCTGTACCTGCAGGAGCTGGCGGCAGAGCTGATGTCCGTGTGCCAGCCCTCTGCTCCCACTGAGGAGGCCCCAGAGCCAGAGCCCGAGCGTGTCCAGGGGAAGCGCAGGAGCCGGAGGAGGAAGGAGGAGGACACAGACAGCGACGACCCTGCACAAGATGCCGACTTCGTGCCCTCGCAGGAGGTGCTGCAGGCGGAGGAGGAGGAGGAGGAGGAAGGCAGTGATGTGATGCTCAGCGAGGCGTCGGAGCCGGAGCTGGAGGCACCCCGAGGGCACAGCGGGAGGACAGCGGCTGCAGGGGTGAGGACAGGGGCTGGGGCTCTGCCTGGGCCCCTCAGCTGTGTCCCAGCACGAACAGCTCCGGGTGTGACAGCAGTGACAGGGGCAGGACAGCCCTGGGGCAAGACACGGGTGCCACAGGGCCACAGGCAATGGGGATGGGAACAGGGACGGGTAATTTGGGAGAGGGAGCAGAGCCTGGGCTCCTGCTGGAGCACTGAGAGGTAGAGGTGGATCCTGGAGGGGTCCTGGCATCCTGGAAGTCCCTGCAGTGGGACTCTGTGTCTTTTGCCCAGCGTGACATGGTGACAGTGGCTGGGGAGAGCCCTGTTCTCAGGGGCTGAGATGGTGCTCTTTGGGATAGGCGGGTCCCCCAGGGCTCAGGGGACATCTGGGGCCTGCTCTGAGTCTTCTCTTGTTTCCAGAGATCCAAGTCCCAGTGCCGAGGCCTCGCTCCCAACGGCTTTCCCAACTCCATCATGGCCCCTGTGGAGAAGAGCTCCAGCCTCACCTGCAGCCTGTGAGCAGGGGGTTGGGGGGCTGGGGGGCCCAGGGGGCCACGGGATGATCATTGGTGCCCTGGTACCGTCACTGGCACAGGCCCAAGGGCAGAGAAACCTTTGGGTGTTCCACTGGGGTGGGGCAGGGCTGGGCCAGGGGCTGTGGGCAAGGGCAGGGGCTGTGCCAGGGGCAGAGGGTGCTGGCTGTGCCATGGGGAGGGTGAGGGCAGGGGTTGCTGGCTGTGCCATGGGGAGGGTGAGGGCAGGGGGTGCTGCCTGTGCCAGACAGGGGGCTGTGGTTGAGGCCTGTCACACACTGCAGGCGGGAGCAGAAGCACTCACACTGGGAGTTCCCAGACTGGATCCCAATGGCACACAGGTGGACGTGTCTCTCTGACAGGTACCGTTGGAGCAGAAGGAGAGGGAGTGGGGCTGGGGGGGAAGTGGGGCAGGTCCCAGCAGTGTGCAGAGTGAGTGAGAGGGTGGGCAAAGCTTTGCTCCCACACCTCTCTGCTGTGGGCTTTGGGGGTCTCTTGGATTTGCCTGTGGAGCCTCCATAGCTGTGGGGGGCCACACAGGCTGGGACAGTGCTGGGGCACTGGGATGACTGGGTGAGGGGCAGGGACATGTCTCACCTTCTGCCTGCACAGTGAGGCTGCCCCATACCTGCCAGCAGAGGAGGAGTCTCCCCTCTTCTCCATCCAGCGTGAGGGCATTGAGGACGACGGTGCCTTGTATAGGGTAAACAGGTATGGGAGTCCCCAGGGAGTCCCCAGGCCCTGTGGGGCGGTGGCTGACCTGTCCAGGACTGGCAGTGGCCCCCAGGTTCATCCATGGGGTGGGCAGCTGGTCCATGCTGCAGCCTGGGGTCCTAGCAGCCCTCATCCCTCTCCCACTGTCAGGTTCAGCTCCCTGCAACCCCACCCAGAGCGCCTGGACATCTCCTTCTTTGTGGGTGGCCCGGTGTGGGCGATGGAGTGGTGTCCGACCCCCGAGGGCTCGGCAGCCCCACAGTACGTGGCCGTGTCCTGCCACAGGAGCATGGAGGAGACGCACAGCGTGGCTGGGCTGCACACAGGCCCCGCACTCCTGCAGCTCTGGGACCTGGGTGTGCTGCAGCCAGAGCAGGGGTGAGTGGCAGGGCCTGGGGAAGGGGCCAGGGGCTACCCAGAGATGGGGCAGGGCCTGGACCTTGTGTCTCTCCCTTGCTGAGTGGGTGGTGAGGCTGATCCCCTCCCAGGGCTGTGGCCTGAACCCCATGGGGGCTGTGCTGATGGCCAGCTCTACTGCTGGTGTGCACTTGTGTCTACTGGAGCTGCTGGGCAACAGCTGTCGTGTTCCTCATGGCCAGACCTGTGCCCGCAGCTCTCCTGACAAAGCCCGGCTGGCCTACGCCATCGCTGCTGACCACGGCTGTGTCTGGGACATGAAGTTCTGCCCCAGCGGGGCCTGGGAGCCGCCCACCACTGCCCGGACGGTGAGTGCTGCCCAAAGCACTTGCCTTGGGTTCCATGAGGGTCCTGAGGAGTGACCTGAGGGCTGAGCCTGTCTGTCCTTCTCCAGCACCCGCAGATGAGCCGGCTGGGCCTACTGGCCGCCGCCTTCTCAGATGGCAGGGTGGTGGTGTACGCCCTGCCCCACCCCGGGGCCCTGCACCGCGCCAAGACAACCCAGGTAAAAGGTAGGAAGAGCTGCGCCGCCCAGTAGGGGCATCCTGGCCCTCCTCCCACTGTGCTGGGGTGGGGCTGCAAGCCCTGGGGCTGGAGCTCCCCTGCCCACCGTAGCCCACTGTGCTGGGGAACTGCCAGCAGGACCGTGTCCCAGCCCAGGAGCTGCACGATGGGGCAGTGAGCCCACCTTACCCCCAGGATTGGGACCCTGCTGCCCCCAGCCTGGCATCTGGCACAAGGCACAGTGTGGGGGTCCAAGGCTGCTTTTTGGTGTCAGAGGATGTAACAGTGCTGCTTTGGTTCAGTCCTGGGGACGCTGCAGCAGGCTGACTGGGACAGGACTGGCAGGCAGCCCCCAAAGCTGGGGGCTCTTGGCAGTGTCGCTGTGGCTGTGGTGGGATGCAGCATATGGTACAGCCACACAGTGTCTCCCCAGCCATTCTCCACATCCCTACTGGCCACAGGGAGTGTGTCCTGCTGCTGGAGCTGCTCCCTCCAGCCTGGCTGGGCCGGCTCAGACTAATGGTGCCTGTAATAGGCTGCGCCGGAGCTGGGCGGGATTGATGGCCAGCGCGTGCTGGCGGTGGGCGCTCAGCCGTGGCCGACAGCCTGCACGTCCACACTGACAGTGGGAAATGGGCTCCTGGTGCGGCTCCCAGCCCCCGCGGCACATTGGCTCTGCCTGTGTCAGCTGCGGGCGGATAGGCCTCTGCCGCAGCGCCCGTGTGGCACCTCGTGGCAGGGGGGCCCCCCGGCTCCTGCCACCGGCTGGGGCCCAGCACACTGATAGCTGCAGCTGCACACACCATCTCTGTGCCTCACAGGCAGACTGGAGCGCTGATTCCCAGCCACGGGATCAGCGCCAGACTGCGGTGCCGAGCCCTGCCGGCAGCATCCAGGCTGGCGTGGCTATGCTGGCTGTTCCGGGGGCACCAGGGACCTGCACCTGGGGTTCCTGCCTGGCAGAGCCCAGGGCTGGTCTCTGCACCGTGTCCCAGCTGTCCCAGCTGTGCTGGGGAAGATGCATGGCTCCTCCATGCCTCCACCCACAGCTGCCACGCTCTGGGCTAGGACATGCCTGTCTGCTGCTTGCTGTGCCAGAGGACAGCCCCACACTTGGGGCAGGGGCACTACAGGCCTGAGGGGTGTGGGACAGAGTCCCCACAGCATATATGTCAGGTGTTGCTGGTGGGGGGGATTTTCTGGCAGATGGAGCTGGGGGGGGAAGGGGGGTCCCACGGGCACCACACTCTGAGCCGTTGGGCATAGGGTCTCTGCAGCCTTCCTTCCCCAGGAGTTCTGCCTGCTTCAGCCCCATCACCCCATGGAGCAGATGTCCTGCATAGCCATTCCTTCTTGTCCCCAGGGTGGTCACAGTTAGGTCTGGCCCTTGCATATTATCACGTGCCCTTGACTTTGGTGCCAGTCATGGTGGGTTGGGGGCATGTCAGCCCTGCCTCACCTTTGCCTGCAGTGCCTTTCAGTGGGCTGCTTCTTCCTGCACAGGCAAGCCTGGCTGGGGTCCTGCCCCTGCTGGCTCTTGGGTTTGGTGCTCCATGTGCTCTGGTTCCTGCTGTGCTGAGGACACTGCTATGGGGGGGTGGCAGGACAGGAACCAAGAGTCCTGGTCAAGGCTGTGGGGAGCTGCAATCCAGGCTCCAGGCAGGGAGCTCCCAGAAAACTGGTGCCTGCCCTGACCCCACTCTGCTCTCTTCCAGATGGGCCCCTCCACAAGCACCTTATCTGCAAGGTCAGTGTCCCCCACCACGGTGGTCCCTATCAGGGCCAGTACCCAGCAAGCCCTCTGGTCAGTGCAGGTGGGAGAGTGGGGGGGGAGCCGGGGCACCTGCAGAGCACTGGATGAGCAGAGCAGAGCTGTGCTCCCACCCTGCCCATCCCAGCTCTCAGAGCGTGGATGGCCTCAGTGCCGGGCTGTGACCCAGGACTGTCCTTTGGCCCCCAGGTGCAGTGCATTGCCACGCTCCAGGTGGGCTCCATCCAGGCAGGGAATGCATCCGAGTGTGGGCAGTGCTTCAGCCTCTCCTGGATGCCCTCCAAGCCCCACCATCACCTGGCAGCAGGGTTTTATGATGGTGAGTCTTTCCTGCCTCCTACAGCAGCACTCGGAGAGCAGCCCTCGCCCTGGCAGAGACACTGGAGCTCCCTCATCCTTGTCTGGGGCAGGGAACAGGGGACTCCAGGGGTGAGGGATGGGGAGAGCAGCGGCCAGCAGTGGGCACTGTGCTGGAACCCCTGCCCATCCCTGGGGTGGGGGAAGGCTTCTCTGGGCTGACCACCGTCACCCTCACGTACCTGTCGGCTCCAGGATGTGGCTCTGGCCTAATCCACATCTGCTCAACTTACCTGGATGGAATTTTCTGCCAGCCTTCTAGTGATCTGCAGCTCTGTGCTGTCCTGCCAGGTCCTGCTGCCATTCTGTCCTGCTCTGAGCCCTGGCCCCAGCTCCCATCTGGCCGCTGTGTTCCACAGCTCCCACAGCCCTGCCCGTGCTGCTGCCAGGTCCTGCTACCATCCTGTCCTGCTCAGAGCCATAGCTCTAGCCTGGCCGCCGTATTCCATAGTCCTGCCTGTGCCACTGCCCGTCCCACACTGCAGCACCTGTGCTATCAGCAGCACCTTAGGGACACGGGTCTCTCCACAGGCACTGTGGCCATCTGGAACCTGCTCACCAAGTCCCTGCTGCAGTGTGTGCACCAGCCTGATGCCTCTCTCAAGCTCTACCCTTTCCAGTGCTTCCTGGCCCACGACCATGCAGTCCGGAGCATCGAGTGGTGCAAGGTCAACAGGTGAGGTGCTGCCAGGAGAGGGGCTCCCTCCTTCAGAGGGGCTTAGGAGGCCATGGTGCCAATGGCTCTTGACCCTCTGCAGCACTGGAGAGATTGGGTTGGGCTTTCCATGGTGAGGGCAGTAGAGCCACTGGAGGACCCGGGCCACCTGGAGCCTGCACCAGGACAGGCCACCACTCTGCGCTGGGCTCTCAGTGCTACCTTTCTCCTGCTTCTCAGCAACTTCCTGGTCACGGCAGGCAGTGATCGCAAGATCAAGTTCTGGGACCTGCGGCGGCTCTACGAGCCCATCAATAGCATCAAGCGGTTCCTGAGCACTGAGGTGGCCTGGCTGCTGCCCTACAACGGCATCACTGTGGCCCAGGACAACTGCTATGCCTCGTGAGTGCTGGGGTTCAGCCCCACTGCTGGGGCCTGGTTCAACCCCCCACGGGCCCCTCTGGCCTCCCCCTTCCTGGGACCGTCCAACAATGCCGTGGCAAGGGCAGGCTCTGCTCGTGCTGGGTCACACCACAGTGGCACAGTGTGACGTCCCCTCTCCCATACCATCCTGGGGCACAGGCAGGGTGGGCCAGGGGATAGCCAGCCCCTGGGCAGGGCAGCAGGGGTCCTGCTGAAGGGGTCTGAGGTCTTGGTGGGTTCTCAATCTCCAGGAGCTGCCCTGAGCTGCCTTGTTACCCTGTGACATGCTGCTAGAGTAAGGGCAGCTCCCCCGCCACCAGCATCTGGGGGGGAGATGGGCTGTGCCTGGCTTGTGCAGTCCCCGTGGCAGCACAGAGCTCTGTCCTTAACCTGTCCCTTTCACTGCAGGTACGGGCTCTGCGGGATCCACTACATCGACGCCGGGTACCTGGGCTTCAAGGCTTATTTCGTGGCCCCTCGCAAGGGCACTGTGTGGGTAAGGGCTGCTGTGGGGCCATTATGTCCCGGGGGCCAGGTCAGCACCAGCTGGGACCCAGGGCTCGCAGGTGGGGGTGGGTGACACTGCCTGGCTGGGGGTGGTGGGGACCCCGCACCCTCCAGCCCTCTGTCCCTGCAGAGCATCTCTGGCTCGGACTGGCTGAACACGGTGGCTGCGGGTGACATCACCGGCGAGCTGGTGGCTGCGGTGCTGCCTGACCTGGCCATCAGCCCCCTTCATGTCAAGCGCTCCTTGGACCGCAGATTTGTAAGAGGCTGTTGTGTTTTGGGGTAGGGAGGGAGCCTGGCCCAGCACACAGGGAGCCAGGGAGGGAGGGGACATGGGGAGAGCGTCCTGGGCCCCCCACACTGCTGATCCCTTGTGGCCCCTGTCTGCAGAGGAGCAGCAGGACCCCTGCCCTGCCCTGAGCCCCTCTCTACACTACACAGCCAGTGTACAAAGCCAACCTGCTGCCCTGCAGCCCTGCCGGGCCCAAGGGCACTGAGCAGGCGCTGCCCAGGACCCGGTGCTACAGCGAGATGGTGGCCAGGAGCTACATCCAATTCCAGGACACAGACCTGGTAGGAGAAGGCAGGGTGCAGCTGGTGGTCCAGCAGCATGAGTGGGGCCTGTGGGGCTGTGGCTGGGCTTTGGGGGTGGCAGGATCAAGAGACGCTGCTGGGGCATTGGGGCAGCACCTCACCTCTGGCAGAGCTGGGACCATGGTGCCTGCAGTGCTCCTGCCCCGGGCCCGCAGCCCAAGGTGGTGCCGGCACTTTCCAGCGCAGCTTTCAGAACTTCCTGAGCCGGGAGCCCATGCGCAGGATGCACACACAGGAGGTGAAGGCAGAGCTGAACCTTGACCGCCTGCAGCTGGAGGCCCTGCACAAGGTGAGGGGGCCAGGCCCAGCCCCAGCCCTAGCCCTGCAGCAGCAGCGCTGCTGGGGGGGCCAAGATCCCGGTGCCTCAGCCCCCTGTCTCCCGAACCCTCCTCTTCCCACAGGTGCGCTTCAGCCCCAACCTGGACTCGCAGGGCTGGCTGGTGTCAGGTGGGCAGGCAGGCATCGTGCGGGTGCACTGCCTGGCAGGACTGGCCTCCGGCGTGGGCCACCGGCTGCTCCTAGAGTGCCAGGCCCGCTTCGCTTCCCTCTACAGGGATGTGCCCGGCAGCCCCAGCCCCCCCGAGTGCTCCCCACTGCCGGTGGAGTAGGGGGGTTGGTCCCTTGTGCTGCTCACCCTAGGCAGGGACCGGGGCCAGCTGTGCTGGCCAGGGACTGTGGCCCCTCTCTGGGCTGCCTTCCTGCTGGGCCCCTGCTGCGGGAGGGACGGCTGCTCCCTGCTGCTCCTGGGATCCTCCAGACACGTCTTCCGGACCCGGAAGGATTTGTCTGCACTGTTTGGCCTGAGCTGGGTGGGGGTGGTGAGACTGGCGCATGTCCTGGGGTCAAGCTGTGGGTCTGACCCCACAGAAGTGCCCGTGGGCCCCACTGGTGTGGGGCTGTGCTTGCGCTCACCTTTGGCCCTGCTGTGCTCCAAGGGGCAGGGAGCGGGCTGGGAGCTTTGGAATTGCTCACATTGAGCCTGTGTTCAGCTGTGCAGTAAACGTGGTTGATTTTGTACAGCTGTGGAGGTGCCAGCGCCAGGGCAGCTGTGGCTGTGGCCATGACTGTGGGGGTCCAGTGCCAACCCCACTGTCCCCTTCCCTATGCCCCTCTGGCTCCTGCGCCACTGCTGCTTCTCCAACACGTTTTATTGGCAGTGCTGACACTGCTGCCGGCACAGACAGGCAGATGGACATCAGCGGCACAGACACAACTCAGCAAGGGGGATGGATCAGGCCCTGGCACAGCAGCCAGTGGTGGGCTGACCTCTGGGCTCTGGCTGCCCCAGCCCCCCGCACCTGGGGGTTGCAGCAGCTCCTCTGACCTGCCCTCCCCAAGCCTGAGCAGCAGCAAAGGGGGCGATGGGGGCACAAGCATCTGGATCCAAGGCAACATCTAGGGTCCCCCACAGGGGACATTGTTCCTGCCAGGACAGCCGGGCTCCGTGGGGGTGAGTGGTGGGGCAGGATCCCCCTTCTTCAGAGGCTGTGGCACAGCAGCGAGTGGAGGATCCCAGGGAGCCCCTGGGCTGCTGGACCCAGGCCACGTGTCCGTCCCACCCAGGACTGTGCACCGAGGGTACTGTCGCACTCCAGGGCTACACAGCAGTGGGGTGGGGACAGCAGGGGACAGCACCCCAAGCACTGGCCTGCTCCAGGGCAGGGGGAGCCAAGGCTAGGCCAGGCCCAGTGCAGCAGCAGGCAGGGGTCTCAGGCATGGGGGTCCTGGCAGTGGGGACAGGCTGCTGTCTCCTCCCGGTGCTGCTCTACTTGCACGGTGCAAGATGCGAAGCCGAACCTGCTCTGGAGCCGGGCAGTGACATCCCAGAGCACCATCTCGGGGTCGGCGCCAGCCTCTGGGGGCAGCAGGGCAGGAGTTCAGCCCAGGCATGGCCAGGGGGACCCCCCAGCCGTGCCTTGTGCAGGTCACTCACCCACAGCTACGTGCACTGACACAGCAGGGTGGCTCGGCGTCAGCGCCCAGAGGTGCAGGTCGTGGGCACTCCGCACCCCGCTGGCCTCCAGCAGCACCTCCTTCACCGCATCGAACTCAGTGCCCCGTGGTGTCCCTGCCAGCACCACCTGGTCATTGGGGGCCACCCTTGGCCTCCAGCCACAGCCCCCACCTGGACCAGGGCACCTGGTGGGAGCTGCCAAGGCTGGGGGCTTCCCCAGGGGGACTAAGCTGGGCACAGTGGGGCCAGCGTACCTGGGATGGGGAGGAGGGGTTGGGGATATTTGGGGGGCGAGGGAAGGACAGAGGAGTGGACTGGGGTGAGCAGAGGAGGTGAGCTGCCTCATGGGCAAAGTGTTGCAGCAGCTGCAGCCCCGGGAGCCTCTGTGCCCCCATCATTCACCACTCACCTTCCATGAGGACCCTGAAGACATCCCTGAGGATGGTGAAGGTGGAACCAAGGACAAAGACCGAGAAGAAAAGAGTGCTGATGGGGTCTGCAATCTTGCACTGAGGCTGCAGAGAGGGGTCAATGTTAGGCTAGGGGGCAGAGCTGAGCTGGGCCCCTGGGGTGGGGTCCCCAGGGCACCCTGCATGGGGCTGCAGGAGTTGCTCCTGCAGGCAGTGCAGGTGGAGTCCAGCCTGGGCACCTTGAAGTAGATGATAGTGGCAGCCACGAGGACACCGACGCTCTGCAGCAGGTCACCCACCACGTGGACGAAGGCTGCCCGCACGCTGGTGCTGCCAGGCAGGGGGGCACGGCTGGGCTGGCACCCCCCAGAGCTCTCCAGCTGCTCATAGCCCACTGTGCCGTGGCCATGGCCGGCAGGGGACTGGTGCAGGATGTAGGCCATGCTGGGGAGAGCAGGGCTGGCTCAGTGCCGCATTGGCATGGGGGCCCCACTGGTCCTGCCATGCCCTGCACGGGCAAAGGGGGCACAGGCAGGCACAGCTGGGTCCCAGGATGGTGGAGGGGAGTGGGGCTGGAGGTACAGCACAGCCAGGGAAGCTGCAGCACTGCTGGGATGTGCGTGGGACTGGGCAGGGATTTGGGCCTGGGGCTTGTGCCAGAGCTCAGAAGGTGCTGCTTGGGGGGCCAGGGGATGTGGGGCATGGGGATGTAAGCACGTGGACTGGAAGCTGCAAGCATAGGGGCGTGACAGAGAAGAGGAGGAGGCAGTGCTTGGGGACATAAGGCTGGTGCACAGGGGCAGAAGGGGGCCAGGCTGGGGGTCTTGGGGTACCAGGGGCACACATGGGGCAGGGCTCAGGCTGAAGGTGCACAGGGGCCGCATGGGACATACACCAGGTTGATGCCAACGGCACAGGCGGATGTGGCCAGCATGGCTCGCGCCTCAATCTCGTAGTCGTTGCTGATGATGCGGGCGGCCGCCAGGTAGACGAGGGCCGCGGTCACAACCCAGATGGAGAGGACAGAGGCCAGTGCGCCCAGCATCTCTGTGGGACAGGAGCCCTAAGTGTCCACGCGGCCATGGGGGTGCCGTGGAGCTGTGCCTCCCGTGGAACCCGGCGGGGCCGTGCCCCTCGGCTCACCTGAGCGGTGCCAGCCGAAGGTCATGGTCTTGGTGGGTGGGCGGGTGGAGACCCAAAGGGAGAAGAGGCTAACGGACATACTGCCCAAGTCCGTCAGCAGGTGGGCCGCGTCCGTCATGATGGCCAGGCTGTGCGCCAAGTACCCGCCTGCGGGCAAAGAGCAGCTGGCACCCCGCGACCCGCCGGCAACCACTCGCCTCGTCCCGGCCCCCCTTACCTATCACCTCCCCGACCATGAAGAGGCAGCAGACGGCGCAGGCGACTCTCAGCTGCCGGCTGGGGAGCCTGCCCCTCCCGGGGCTGGGGGCCGGGAGGCTGCAGCGGCAGTGGAGAGCTGAAGCCGGGTGAGGCGCCAGTGCCGGGTGGTCCTGGGAGCCTGTGAACAAACTGGGGGCGGGGGTCGCTGTTGGCCACACCGTCTCCCGTGCCCCTGCCTGGCACCCCGAGGGTCCCGCTACCACCCTGGGGTCCGCAGCCAGGCAACCGATGGGACACTGGCTGAGCCCCCCCCGGCGGGATGGGCAGCAAAGGGACCGGCGGCGGCAGCAGGAGGCGGCGGCACGGGGCTCCTGCCGGGACTGGAGCCGGGGGCGGTGCGGGTACCCGCGGGGAGGTGCCAGTGGGACCGAGGTGTTGCGCCTGGAGCCAGACTGTGGGACGGGGCACAGGTGCGGAGACGTGAGGCGTGGTAAAGGAGGCGGGGGCCGGGGCGCTGGTGCGTGGGGCAGCCGTGAGGGAGTGGGGACGGACAACGAACCGGGCCGGGGGGGGTGATGCATGGACGGTACCGGTGTGGGCGGGTGATGGATGGCCGGTACCGGTGTGCGTCGGTGACGTTTGGGCCCCGGTAGCTGCCGGACGGACATCCGAGGGGGGAGCGGGGCTGGCGCACGGGAGGGGCTGGCTCCGCTTTAGTGGAGGTACCGGTAGCAGGGAGGGCGCGGGTGCCGGTGGCGGGGTGAGGGTGCCGGTGGCGGACGGTCAGGGCTGGCGCGGGGGCTGCGGAGGTGCCGATGTCCGTGTTGGATATATGAAGACGCGGGGGCGGGCGGGGAGGGACGTGCCGGGGGTGCCGGTGCCGGGAGGGAGGGAGCCGTGGGCTTGCGGGTGCCAAGGGAGCTGAGGACGACGGAGATGCAGGG
The DNA here is from genome assembly GCF_003031625.1 of Empidonax traillii. Classification (NCBI taxonomy): domain Eukaryota; kingdom Metazoa; phylum Chordata; class Aves; order Passeriformes; family Tyrannidae; genus Empidonax; species Empidonax traillii. Next base: position 14,451 of record NW_020956607.1, read on the forward strand.
GGTAATGGGGGAGCCGGTGCCGGCAGTGCGGGTGCGGGGGGACCTGGGGTTGCGACGGGGGGGGATGATGGAGCTGGCGGTGCGAGGAATTGCCGGGAGCCCTGGGAGCTGATGGGGTGGCAGTGCCGGGGTGCCGGGGGTGCCGGTGATGAAGGTGCTAGTGCCGGTCATGGGGATGTTGGGGCGCTGAGGTGCCGGTGGTGATGGGAGTACCGGTGGTGATTGCGGTGTCGGACGTGCCGGAGCAATGAGGGTGCCAGTGATGGGGGTGCCGGTGATGCAGGTGCCGATGCCGGCGGTGCCGGAGGCAGCAGTGATGGAATGACGGTGGTGAGAGTGATGGGGTACCGGGGCGATGGGTGCCGGTGCCGGCAGTACCTCTTGAGGCGCAGGCTGCCGTCGGCGCGGCCGCCCCGCGGGCTCACCAGGCGGGCGTTCTCGGTGCCGGTCGGGGGCTCCATCCCGGGCGCGAGCGGCACCGTGGGCAGCGGGCACCGGCACGGGTACCGCCGGGCCCCGCCCCCCGCCGTGGCCCCGCCCCCCCGCTGGGCTGCAGGACAGGGGGGGTCTTGCCCGCCGGTGCCGCCGTTCCGAGCACCGGGGAGGGGCGTCCGGGGCAGGGTGCAGGGGGTTTGTCGGATGTGGGAGTCCAGTGGATCCCCAGGCATATCCATATGCTGAGATACGTGGGAGCCGTGTGTAAGGGGGGGCTGCCTTCACGGGGGGACTTTTTGAGGACAGGGCTCGGCCTCACTTCTGTCCTTGGGCAGGTGGCGACACAACTGATCCCGGGAATCTTCTGAGCACGGGAGGGACAGGAAGGGCGCTGTCGTGCCTGACCACCCCATCACCTTCCGCGGTGAAATGCCAGAGCTGGTGCTCGAGGGGAACGCAGGGGACAGTGCCCACCCAGACTTCAGGAATGCATTTGACGCTGCATCCCGTGGGATCCTGTGAGAGAAGCTGTGGGAGCGTGGGCTGGATGAGCCGCGAGGAGCAGTGAACACGGGCTGCACGGCTGAGACCAGAACGGGGTGGTCAGTGGCCGGTAATGACCAATGTACCGCGGGGTCAGTACTGGGTCCGGTCCAGTCTAACGCTGTCATTAGGGACCTGGAGGCCGGGCAGAGCACCCTGAGCACGGTGACAGGTGACACCCAGCGAGGAGGGGCGACTGCACCCGGCGGGGCGTTCTGCTCCATAGTGCAGAAGCACCGGAACGAGCTGGAGCGACTGCGGGCAGGAGCCTGGGAAGGGTCAGCACGGGGCAGTGGCCGGTCCTGCCCTGGGAGGAACCACCCCAGGGCGGGCCAGGGACGGACGGCTGGGAAGCAGCTCCACAAAAAAGGCCCCGGGAGTCCTGCTGAACACCGAACTGACCACGAAACAGCAAGAAGCCTTTGCTGCGAAGGCGTCGAGGGGAGTCCTGGGCTGATTTAGGCAAAACATTGTCAGAGACACGGGCAGGGGCTGGACCCCGGAACCTTTCCCGGGGCAAGGGTGCCACGAGCAGGGGCTGGACCTCGGCCCCCGGGGCGGGGGTGTCGCGGGTGGCCGGGGAGGGGATGGGGGTGCAGCCCCCGACGCGGGGATGTCGCGGGTGGCCGGGGAGGGGATGGGGGTGCAGCCCCCGACGCGGGGATGTCGCGAGTGGCCGGGGCGGGGATGGGGGTGCAGCCCCCGACGCGGGGATGTCGCGGGTGGCCGGGGCGGGGATGGGGGTGCAGCCTCCGGCGCGGGGGTGTCGCGG
>NW_020956607.1:16320-36697 GCF_003031625.1 Empidonax traillii
GCGGGTGGCCGGGGCGGGGCGGGGCGAGGGCGTGGTCTGTACCTGGGCGGGGCCAGAGGCGGGGCCTGGTCGCGGGGCCGTGTGCAGCGCGGCCCGTCCCGGCAGCCCCCACGGCCCCGCGCGGCGATGGCGGCGGCGGGAGCGGAGGAGCGGCGGGGCCCGCGCGGGGTGGCGGGGCCCGAGCGCAGCCCCGGCCCGCTGGGCTCGCTGCTCAGCCGGCTGCCGCTGGCGCCCGCCCCGGCCCCGCGGCGCCGCACCGCCAGCCAGTGCAAGCCGGAACCGCCGCTGCTGCGCACCAGCAAACGGACCATCTACACGGCCGGGCGGCCGCCCTGGTACAGCGAGACCGGCGCGCCCGTGGACGAGGCCTTTGTCATCGGTGAGCGGCGGGACGGGGATGGGGAGGGGATAGAGCCGGGGCCGGGGAGGGGATCGAGCTGCAGTCGGAAATTCTGGAGCTGGGCCCCGAGGCACGGCCGGGGAGGGGCTGGGACGGGGACAGAGCTGGAGCCGGATCCGGGGCCGTGACGGATCCGGGGCCGGGGCGGTGCCCCCCCCGTTCTCCGCAGGCCTGTGCGGCGGCAGCGCCTCGGGCAAGACCACGGTGGCGACTCGGATCATCGAGGCGCTGGACGTGCCCTGGGTCGTGCTTCTCTCCATGGACTCCTTCTACAAGGTGAGGGTGGGGAGTCTGGCGCTGAGCGGTGCTGGGGCTCAGGGGTACAGCGTGGTGCTGAGAGTGGTGCTCGGGGGTCCAGTGCGGCCGTGGGCAGTTCTGGTTCCGGGGGTCCGGCGCGGCGCTGAGCGGCGCCGGTGCCTGGGGGTCGCACAGTGCTCGGGGATCCAGCGTGGCACTGAGTGGTGCTGATGCCTGCAGGTGCTGGATGAGGGGCAGCAGGCGCTGGCAGCCCGGAGCGACTACAACTTTGACCACCCCGATGCCTTCGACTTCGAGCTGCTCATCAGCGTCCTGCGCAAGCTGAAGAAGGGAAAGAGCGTGAAGGTGCCAGTGTATGACTTCACCACGCACAGCCGGCGCCGTGAGTGGGTGGGTGTCTTAGGGCCAGGCTGGGCCTGGGGGTCAGAGCCCCAGGAAGGGGAGCACCTCTGGGAGCTGCGAGAGTTAAGGGAGGGAGGGGGCTGGGGATCATCAGGTGCGGGGGGCTCGTTCCAGGCTCATACTGGAGGTGTAGAGACTGCAGGAGCATGGGCATGGATCTCAGAACAGGCTAGCACAGAGTTTAAGGAGAGGCTCAGTGTGGAGGAAGGATGAGGCCTGGGGGGAAGGCGTTGGGCAGAGGTTTGGGGTCTGGAGCCAGGCTCAGAGTCTGTGCCGGGTTGGAGTGTGGTGTACAGGTGTGAGCGAGGACCCTGAGAGGTTGAGTGGCCCAGGATGGTTATGGGGAGCCCCACCACACTGGTGGGAGTCCAGGGGTGCGAGGGAGTGTCTGTGCTGGTGCTGCTGTGATGTGCGAGGGGGACAGGATGAGCACAGCTCCTATCTGCTTGCAGAAAACGGTGTACGGGGCCAACGTCATCGTGTTTGAAGGGATCCTGGCCTTCGCCAACAAGGAGCTGCTCAAGGTATTGCTGCCTGAGGCAGCCACTGGCCTGGCTCCGTGCTGGAGGGGACCTGTGGAGATGGGATAGGTGCTTGCCCTGGGTGCCACTGCAGCAGTGGGGGCTGTGGAGGGAGAGGTCACCACTCTCGCTGGCAGAACACTCTGTGCCAGAAGCCCCAGGGGAGGTGACGCTGGGTGCCGTGGCTGGGCAGCCAAGGGGAACGAGGCAGGTGTGACCAGGGTTGCATAGGGCGTGCTCACCCCTCCCAGTTTTCCAGCTCCTGGACATGAAAGTGTTTGTGGACACGGACTCTGACATCCGGCTGGTGCGGCGGCTGCAGCGCGACATCATGGAGCGCGGGCGTGATGTCGCGGGGGTCATCAAGCAGTACAACAAGTTTGTGAAGCCGGCCTTCGAGCAGTACATCGAGCCCACCGTGCAGGTCGCTGACATCGTCGTGCCCAGGGGTGAGGCCAGAGCTGATCCCACTGTTGAGAACGGGGTGTCTTGGGGCAGGGGTAGGTCAGCATCCGTCCCACCTGGCTGCTCTGCTCCCCTCTCAGGTGGGGAAAACTTTGTGGCGCTGGACCTCATCGTGCAGCACGTACACAGCCAGCTGGAGAAGGTGAGCTGGGGCAAGGATCAGAAGAGTCCTGCATGGAGAGGGCAGGATGGGGCTGTGCACAACCCTGTGCTCCTGGAGCACCGAGAGGGGCTCAGTGTCACGTCTCTCTTCTCAAAAGGCCTCAGCACAGCTCTCAGGGCAGCAGAGTTGGGAGGCGGGCACTGGGGAAGAGGGTGGGAACTGGCCAGGCTGCCCATGGTGGCTGTGCTGGCCTGTGAGTGACTGACTGGGTGTCCTTGTGTCCCCCTGTGCTGCGCCGATGACCGTTCCACCACCCAGCGTGAGATCACAGTCAGGTATGTGGGACCTGCCGCCACAGAGGGGCTGGTTCCGGGCTGGGGTGGGGGCTGCTGGCACCTGCTGGATCCTGAATCCTGCCGCCTCCCCATCACCACTGGCAGACCTTTGCTGAGGTGCCCAAGTGTAGCTGCTCTTTCCCCACGCTGCAGTGGCTGCTCTCAGCTCCCTGGAGCTTGTGTGGTCACAGCTGTGGGCTCTACATGACCTATCTCACACTGTGCCTGATGTATGCAGCCAGCTCTCCACCCTGCTCCTATTCCTGTCTGGAGTGGGGCTCCTGCCCCAGTGCTGGGTTATCCTGGGCTGTTCACTTCCGCAGAAAGTGCCCTGCATGCTCCCTGTTCCCTGGGAGTTCATGTCTTCTCTCGATGGGACAGCCCTTGTCCCTTGGCACAGCCTGGTCCCAGGGTGTGTGGGATGGTCCTGCCACTGCAGAGTCCCTGCTTCTCATGCTGGCTGAGGCCAGTGCTGTGGAGGCTGCAGCAGCGGCATGTGTGATCTGGGAGATTCGCCCGGGTCTGTCTCTCTGCTACCTGGTACCAGAGGTGGGTCATTTCTCAGGATCCAGGCGGGAAGGCCGTGTGCTTCCTGGTGACCAGCCTGTGTAGAGAGGTCTTCTGGAGCCTTCTTTCAGCGGGGCCATGTCCCTCCGAGGGCCCAGCATGGTGGCTCTGCTTGTGCTGCACGGCTCTCACCCACTTTCTCTCTGCAGGGCAGCCCTGGCCTCTGCCCACCAAGGGCAGCCACTGCCAAAGACACTGAGTGTCCTGGAGAGCACACCGCAGGTGCGGGGCATGCACACCATCATCAGGTACGTCTCTGCCCCTCCTCCAGGCTGCTGGGTGGCATCACACCACAAGGCTTGAGGGGACTTTTCCTTCCCTCTGCTGCGGGATGTCAGTCGGGATGTCAGTGGAGGGTGTTGGCCTGGAGCAGAACAGCTGAGCTGGCCCTGGCCCACAGGCACTTCTCTGGTGATAAGACCTTGGCACATTTGCCCTGGGTGATGCCCGAGCCAAGGGCTACCTTTTCCTACAAAGAGAGGGGACTGTTTGGCTCTTTCTTCACTGGAGCACAGGCTGGTGACACAGGGCGAGGTGCCTCCTGCCCCTCTCCCAGGGTACTTGAGTTTACAGCTAGCTTAGAGAAGGAATCTGGGCTGCTGCTTCCATGACTCCACCACTCCCTTGATCTTTTCATTCCTCTCTGATGCTCTTTTTCTCCAGGTGATGGTAGTGTTAGTGCAGGGTCAAGGGCTGGATTCCCTGGAACCACTGAGGGATTTCCTGTTGTTGTTGCTGCAGAACCTGGCAGTCCCTGTGTGTGTTTCTGCACAGCAGAGAGGAAATGCTGAGCTCAGCCAGGCCCTCCTATGCCTGCGCACGCTGTGGGAGTATGGCACCTTTGTGTTGGTTTGGAACCTCGTGTCCTTATCAGAGATCTGGAGGTGATTGAGTGCACCTTCGTACATTCACAGATGAGACCAAGATGAGCATGAGTGTGGATGTGCTGGAGGGCAGGAAGGCCCTGCAGAGGGATCTGGACAGGCTGGACTGATTGACTAAGAGCAGTGGTGTGAGGGTCAACAACGCAAAGTGCCAGGTCCTATAGTCCCTTAGGTCACCATAACCCCATGGAATGCTCCAGGCTGGGACAGAGGGGCTGGAAAGCTGGAAAAGGCCCTGGGGATACTGGACACAATCTCAGGTGTGCCCAGGGGAACAAGAGGCCAATGGCCCCGGGGCTGTGCCAGCACTGCTGTGGCAGCAGGGCCAGGGCAGTGCCTGTCCCTGTGCTGGCACTGCTGGGGCACCTCCAGCGCTGGGGCAGGGCTGGCCCCTCACACCAGAGACACAGGGAGGGGCTGGAGCGTGGGCAGGGAAGGGAACGGAGCTGGGAAGGGGCTGGAGCAGCAGGAGGGGCTGAGGGAGCTGGTGGGGCTCAGCCTGGAGAAAAGGAGGCTCAGGGGAGACCTTCTGGCTCTGCAATCCCTGACAGGAGTGGGGAGCCGGGGGGGGTCGGGCTCTGCTCCCAGGGAACAGGGACAGGAGGAGTGGGAACAGCCTCCAGCTCTGCCAGGGGAGGGTCAGGTTGGAAGTTAATATTTCCTCATGGAAACAGCTGTCCAGCCCTGGCACAGCTGCTCAGGGCAGGGGTGGAGTCCCCATCCCTGGAGGGATTTAAAAGCTACATGGATGTGGCACCTGGGGACATGGTCAGTGGTAGCCTTTGCAGTGCTGGGGGAGTGTTTGGACTTGATGGTCGCAGAGAGCTTTTCCAACCCAAGCAGTTTATGCTCTTGTGATTCTTACGACCACATGCAGGCTGTGCACCACCTTGTACATTCCTCTCCCTGCTCCTCCCTCCTGAGGGAAGCGCAGGCTCTGAGGTGGGTCACAGCCGTAGAACAGGTGATGTGGCACCGCAAGCTGTGCCAGGCACAGCCCTGTGCCAGGGCCCATGTTCCTCCCCCAGGCTGTGCCTCTGCCTTGTGCCACAACTGCCTGATGACCTTAATCTGCTGAGGCTCAGGGCTGTGTTGAGCTGCCTGGCAGGGGTTGGGCTGTTCCTGGGGCCTGCGGCACCGCTGGCCTTGAGTTCCTGTGCCAATGCCACGTGTGAGTGGAGCTGAGGGCGATGGTCTGAGCCCCTTCCAGATGGTAACTGAGAAATGCTGTGTTTCTGAGGGGTGTCAGTTCGGCCTGTCAGCTGCCTCCTCGGATCCTGCTGGGGCTGGGGCAGCGACATTCTCAAATCCCTGAGCCAAGGAGTTCTGCTGGGAGAAGTGCTTGTGTTAGGGGACAGGGAGGCAGCTCACGTGAGACTTGTCAGCACTTGCTGGCCTCTGCATGACTTGGGTGCAGTGTAGAGCTGTGTCTGGTCCCCACGTGGGACCCTCTGCTCCCAAGCTACTGCTCTTACCTGCTGCCCTTCTCCCGGTCTCCCAGGGAGTTGCAGGCTGGCGGGGACCAAACACGCTTTTTGCCGCACTTCCTGCAGCTCTGTGTGCAGGGTTACTGCTCCCCAGCAGATCTGGCTCTTCTCTTTATGCATCAAATCACACAATGGTTTGGGTGGGAGGAACCTTTAAGGGCCCCCTAGTCCAGCCCCTGCCATGGGCAGGGAGCCTTCCACTAGACCAGGTTCCAGCTGCCACGGTGCCACCGTCCCCACTCGCAGTGCTCGTGGAGTGCTGCTGCTCCCACCAGCACGGCCTTTCCGAGCGCCTCGACGTGCCAAACCTGGGCCTGGATCACTGCAGAGTTGCGAACTCTCCCTCCTTTTCCCATCCTGCATCTCCCTTAGACGCAGCTGGTCGATCCTGGTGTGCCAGGCTGCTGCCAGCCAGCACCATTCCCTCTTGTTCCACACCAGAGGCTACTCATGCTCCACCCGTCTGTCTGCTGGGAGGGTGTTGGTGGCAGCAGATGAGCAGCATCACAGCAGATCCAGGCTGTCATCCTGGGGGAGGTGCTTTCCAGAGCGATTTTCTGTTGTTGTGGAGGGGTGGAAACTGAAAATGAGCCTCGCACTAGGATAGCTGCACAGTTTGAGTCATGAGGCTGAGGATGGATGGGGTACGAAGGATGCGGTGACAGGACAAGGGGCAATGACTTCCCACTGCCAGAGGGCAGGTTAGATGGGATACTGGGAAGAGAGTCTTCCCTGTGAGGGTGATGAGGCTCTGGCACAGGTTGCTCAGAGAAGCTGTGGCTGCCCCATCCCTGGAAGTGTTCAAGGCCAGGTTGGATGGGACATGGAGCAATCTGGGATAGTGGAAGGTGTCACTGCCCACAGCAAGGGGCTGGAGCAAGATGACTTTTAAGGTCCCTCCTGACCCATACCATTCTGGGACTCTGTAGCCCATCCATGCCCAGGTTTCCTGGTGCCTGGCTGGGCCAGTTGGCTCTTGGCTGCAGACAGTCCTCTTTGTGAGTGGAGCCAATTCAAGCTCCAGGCAGATGTTCCCAGTCCCTCTAGGCCATCCAGTGCCCTCCTGCTGTCTCCTGAGCATGCCTGGGAAGGCCGAGGTCCTCAGGAGTGCCAAGCTGTGGTGCTGCCTTGCCGAGCTGCAGGCTCCCTGTGTGCCACAGTTCTTGTGCCCCCTCCACAGATGGGAGCAGTGTGTGCCCTCAGTGGGTGAGCAGACTGGTGTTGGGACAACGGTGTTGCCTTTGGGAATGCTCTGCCAGCTGAGGGGCCGGAATGGTGGCAGTGGTGGGGTGATCCTGGTCCCCTGCTGCTGCCAGGGGTGTCTGACTGCCCTCCCTCACATGCCCCTTCCACCTGTGTTGCCAAAGCTGCTTGTGCCCTGGCTGAGGAGAATTTTCATGGTTGTCTGTGCCTCCACAGGAAAAGCAGCACGGTGGGGCCAGGGGTGCTCCCCCATCCCCAGAGGGACCTGTCTCTGCAGGAGCACTCTGGGTCCTGTTCCACCCAGTCAGGGCTGGCACAGCCGGTGCAGGGCTCAGCGGGGGCAGCTGCCTGTGACAGGAGAGGCTGCCGTGGAGGCAGGGCAGCTGCCAGGCTCGTGCAGCTCCCGAGCTGCCGTGGGTGTGTGTGTGGGTGCAGCCCATGCGTGAGTGCGTGCTGACAGCCCATGCTGGGAGCCGTAGGCAGGGCGCCTGTTCCTTCCAGACCAGAAGTTATTTTTCGCCTTCCAGGGGGGTGCCAGCTATGCCTGGGGATTTGGGAATGTCTGTGTCCATGGGCTGCCGTGGTCATTGCAGGTGCTTGCCCATGAGTGTCCCTGGAATGGCTGCAGGAACACCCAGGCACAGCAGTGACTGTTGGTCCTCCTCCGAGCGCCTCGGTGGGGCTCTCTCAGCCAGTGTCTGTCAGCTGTCTGTCACACCTTCTCAGAGGTGTGAGAAGCGGCAGATGATGTCTTAAAATGTAGAGTAAAAATATTCAATATCCTTCTGCCTTTTCTGGAGTGTTGCCAGCTCCACCTCTTCCATCTGGGAACAAGCACATGTCTGTGGAGCTCCTTTGTCCTCACGTTCCCCTCAAGGCTGATGGCCAGAGTGCTCTCAGTAGGAAAAGCCGGTGCTTTCCCTCTGCTGTGGGATCAGTGCCCTGCACACAGGGCTGACTTAACCCCTCCTGAGGGAGGGGAGAGGTTTCCTGGGAATTGCAGCTCTGTGGCAGCTTTGTTCTAGTTTGTGTTTGTTTTACTTCTCGCTGCCCTCAGCTCATCAGGGCTGTGAGCAGGGCATGCCGGGTATGTCAAAATCACCTGGTTCCTGGCAGTGCTTTATCTCTGACTTTGTACATAGAGGGAGGGGCTGGGGATGTGTTTAACCTTTTCCCGTCATACAGCATGCCCAGCCACGGTGCACTCTGGTCTCTTCCTTGATGAGGTCCTGATCCATCCTGGCTCTGCTCCTCTTCCCCACTGGACTCCCCAACACTCACCCATTGCTCCTGAGTTTCTGCTACCCCAGGACCGCTGGTGCTGCCTGACTTGCTCCCATCCCTCGTTCTCTCCCAGCTCTCTCCACTGTCTGTAGACAGTGTTGTGTCCCACTCCCAGGGGAACTAAGCCCCTCTCTTACTCTATGGTCCCATCTAAGATAACAGCCAGGGCCTCTGAGTCCTGAAATGCTGGTGATCACTGACTGTGTCACCCCGAGAGGGCTCTGGTTTCCACGGACTGGGACTGCTCTCTCTGATGGATGGCCTCTGGAGCCCTGCATGCCATCTGCAGGGAAATAGTTGTGGCTCTGCTCCCATCTCATGCATGTTCTCCCTCCCAGGAACAAGGACACAACCAGGGATGAATTCATCTTCTACTCCAAGCGCTTGATGCGGCTGCTGATCGAACATGCCCTGTCCTTCCTCCCACTTAAGGTGAGTAGCTGCTCTTGGGTGCAGCCCCATCCCTATTGCTCCTCCTGAGCCCCTGGGCCACGTGAGACCTGGCTTCCCTTGCACTCCCTTGTGCTCCCCTTTCTGCAGTCGGTCACTGTGGAGACGCCCCAGGGCACGACATACGAGGGGAAGCGGTTCCACAGGCAGCGGGTGAGACACGGTCCTGGCCCCCTGCTCCCCATGAGCACACATCTGCCCTGGGCTAGGTCAGCAGGGGCTGGGAGCGCTCAGCACATGTGTCGCTGCTCCTTCCCCAGATCACCGGCGTGTCCATCCTGCGAGCAGGAGAGACCATGGAGCAAGCCCTGACTGCTGTCTGCAAGGACATCCGCCTGGGCAAGATCCTCATCCAGACCAACCTGGACACAGGGGAGCCTGAGGTGAGCCCCGCTGCACTCCGGTACGAGGCCACGCAGCGCCAACGGGTCACCAACCGCCCCTCCTTCCCTCCCCAGCTCCACTACCTGCGCCTGCCCAAGGAGATCAGCGAGGACTACGTCATCCTCATGGACAGCACCGTATCCACAGGGGCTGCGGCCATGATGGCCGTGCGTGTCCTGCTGGTGAGGGGCCGGGGTGGCGGTGTAGGGATGTGGGACCCTCTGTGCCCAGCCAGGCTCTCAGAGTTCCGTGTGCTGCAGGACCACGACGTGCAGGAGGACAGGATCTTCCTGCTGTCACTGCTGATGGCAGAGATGGGGGTGCACTCCGTGGCCTATGCCTTTCCCCGTGTCCGCATCATCACCACTGCCGTGGACAAGCGGGTCAACGAGGAGTTCCACATCATCCCGGGCATTGGTGAGGGGGACAAGGGTGTGCTGTGCCTCACAGCCAGGCCCAGCGCCCCGGAGGGAGCCCCACGGCCACACTGAGGGGGCTCTGTTGCAGTGGGGCCAGTGCTGCCATCCCCCTCACTCTGTCCCCTCCTCCTCCAGGTAACTTTGGGGACAGATACTTCGGCACCGATGGCCCCTCGGGCTGGTGTGAGAGTGACGGCGTGAACTGCTGAGCTGGTCAGCCACGGGGCCACTGGCCAGGCTGGCTGCAGGGCCAGCCCCCACCCCTGCCCCCTGTAGGGGCTCCATCGTGCCAGCCTGTGCTCACTTGCCAGCCCCTGGCTCTCAGGACCTGCAAAACAAACGCCTCGCTGCTGGCCTCCCTCCACCCCAGAGGACCAATCCTCCCCAGGGAGGAGGAAGAGGAGGAGGAGGGAGGGATGACCTCTCATGCAGCCCAGGGAGAGGGGGCATTTCAGCACATTCCTTGCCCTCTGAGCCCTGCCTCTGGGGCCCTGGCCAGCGGTGCCTCGAGAGGGAGGGGTGGTTGCCCCACAGCAACCCCTGAGGGGCTGCTTACCTTCTCCCCAGGGGAGTGGGGGGATAGGGCCTGGTCCCCACTGAGCGCTGGGCGAGCTTCGTGCCTGGAATCCGTATTTATTTGTATTTATTGTGGGCAGCCCCAGGCTCCAGCAGGACCCCCAACATCAGGTACTGGGACCTCATGGACCCACTGTCTCCCCGCTGATCCACACTCCATCCCTGCCAGTCCGCACTCCATCCCCACCCTGTGGCCCCAGGAGTAGGGGGGTTGGCATCCAGCTGCTCTCCCGGTGGTGTCCCAGCCCCGGTGTGCAGAGCAGAGCCGCTGTCCTGGGGGCAGTGAGGTGTCCCCGGCGCTGCCCTTGTTGCTCAGGTTCTTCTTCCAAACGGCAGCGGCAGCCTCGCCCCACCCCGGCGGCAGCAGGAGGCTCCGGGGCCGGGGATCTGCCCGTGACCCCCAGTACTGTCCTGGTGCCCGGCCCTGCCGTTACCCACCTCCCCCCAGCTGCCCCATCCGCCGTTTTGTATCAATAAAGGAGCAGCGCGACCCCCGTGTGCCGCCTCCTGCCGCCGCGGGGCCGTGAGCGGTGCGGCCAGTCTCCCGGTACCGGGCCAAGGACAGTACGGGCGTCCCGGAGCCGGGCGGTGCAGGGTGTCTGGGGCGGGTGTGTCCGGGGCCGGGCCCTTGTCCCCGGTGCGGGGTGTCTGGGGCGGGTGTGTCCGGGGCCGGACCCGTGTCCCCGGTGTGGGGTGTCCGGGCCGGACCCGTGTCCCCGGGGCGGGTTGTCTGGGGCGGGTGTGTGCGGGGCCGGGCCCCTGTCCCCGGGGCGGGTGTGTGCGGGGCCGGGCCCGTGTCCCCGGGGCGGGTGTGTCCGGGGCCGGGCCCGTGTCCCCGGGGCGGGGTGTCCGGGGCCGGGCCCCTGTCCCCGGGGCGGGTGTGTGCGGGGCCGGGCCCGTGTCCCCGGGGCGGGTGTGTCCGGGGCCGGGCCCGTGTCCCCGGGGCGGGTGTGTCCGGGGCCGGGCCCGTGTCCCCGGTGTGGGGTGTCCGGGGCCGGGCCTGTGTCCCCGGGGCGGGCTGTGCGGGCCGGACCTTTGCCCCTCCGTCCCGGAGCGCGGGCGGCGCCTGCGCAGAGCGGGCGGAAGCGGCGGCGGGCGCGGGCAGGGCCGGTCCGGGGCAGTCGGTGCAGCGTCCACTTCGACCCCCGGGGCCTTCGGCGCGGCCATGGCGGAGCCTCCGCGGCCGCAGCGGAAGCTGTCCCGGGTCGGGGAGAGCCTGTACCGCGTGCTGGGGCTGCAGAAGGGCAGCTCCCCCGAAGAGATCAAGAAGGCCTATCGGTACGGGGGGGATCCGGTGGGGTCTGGGGGAGGGGACCGGCCGGGGAGTCGTCCCGCGAGCCCCGGCGTGCGGGTCCGTCCCGGGAACGCGGCCGGGATCCCGCCCTGGTGGCCCTGGTCCCAACCCGGGGGCCGGGATCTGTCCCGGGGAGCGAGGCTGTGCTCCTGTCCCGGGGGTCCTGCTACCATCCCGGGGTTCTGGGTTTGTCCCGGGGAGCGAGGCCGTGACCCCATCCCGGGGATCCCCCCGCCGCGTCCCGCAGGAAGCTGGCCCTCAAGTACCACCCGGACAAGAACCCCGATGACCCGGCGGCGGCCGAGCGGTTCAAGGAGATCAACAGCGCCCACGCCACGCTGAGCGACGCGGACAAGCGCCGCCTCTACGACCAGTACGGCTCCCTCGGCCTCTATGTGGCCGAGCAGTTCGGTGACGATGCCGTCCGGCACTACTTCCTCATGTCCAAGTGGTGGTTCCAGGTGAGCCGGCGTCATCCGGATCCATGGGCTCAGTGGGCCACCGTCTCTTCCGGCATGCCAGGGGCTCGGGTGGGCTCACAGGACCAGCATGTCAGGGACCAGGGGCTCAGGTGAGCTCACAGTGCCTCCGTCCCTCCTGCAGGCACTGGCACTGTGCTGCGGTGTCCTCACCTGCTGCTGCTGCTGCTGCTGCTGCTTCTTCTGCTGTGGGACATGCTGCCCGCCCAAGGAGGAAGAGTCCTACAAGTACGTGGACCCCAAGGACCTGGAGGCGCAGATTCGCGCAGAGGACAGTGGTGAGTCAGGCTGGGTTAGGCTGGAGCCCCAGTTGCTGGGACTGCCTGCATTTGTTTTGTTGGGGACTCTGGGTTCTCGCCCTGTCACGTCTTCCATGGGGAATGGAGCTTTGGCTCAGAGCTTGGGTCAGATTTAGCCACAGCCAGCCAGCCCTCAGTGTTTTCTGTGTGGGTTAGAGCTGGTGACAGTGACAGAGGGAGCTCCTGCATGAGCCATGGGGATGCATTCTCCTTCCCCATTTACCCCTGGGCAAAAGCTCCCCTGAATAGGCCTGAGCCTCAGAGACCCTGCCTGTGCTCTCTGGGGTATGGAGCATGGAAAGAGCAGCCATGCTCCAGGCTGGGGTATGGAGCATGGAAAGAGCAGCCATGCTCCAGGCTGGCTCCATTCTCTGGCACTGGCAATGCTGGTGTCGATGGGGCTGACGATGGGGCTGACGCTGGGGGACTGCCACAGGTTTCTGTGGGGTGGGGGCACTGCTACAGTGCTCTGCGCTGGCCACAGGTGTGGGAACTCTGGGCTGTGGGAGCTCTCGCAGGGGTGTGGGGACATCCCAGGTTCCTGCTTGCTGGCACCACAGGGTGGAGCTGAGCCACTGATCTGCAGCTCTTCCTTTCCAGATCCGCAAATCCCTGTTGTGGCACAGCCCCCACCTGCCAGCACAGAGCCACTGCCAGCTGCCAGCACCAGGACTGATGCCTGAGGCTGACCCTGTCTCACTGGCTTCCCCAGGACTCAGGACATGGATCCTCCTTTAGGACTGTCACTTTCCGGGACCCCAGTCCCGCCCGCTGGGCTTGCTCTCCAGCCCCAGCAGGGGTAGAATCTCAGGTTAATTTGGCCAGCATCAATGCAGAGGCTCCTGGGCCCCTGCCTGAGCTCCAGGGTGATGCCCCTGCATCCCAGCACTGGTGGTGGTGGTGGCCCAGAGCCCGCACTGCTGCGACCCCCCCAGTGCCTCGCCTGCTGCTGTGTCCTGCCAGGCACTGGGCACAAGCAGAGAGCGCTCTGGGCCCGGATCCGTGGCTCACGCAAGGCAGCCGAGCGTGTCAGAGACCATTAGCACTGTAACCTCTGGGGCTGGGCTGAGCCCGCTCCCCGCTCATGGGACCCTCCCAATGGCTGCTGGGTGCCAAACACTGCTGTGGGGTCAGAGTGCTGTTGTCTGTACCCCTTTCCTCTGCCCTCTGGGCTCATCTTCTGGGTTTTGTGGGCACCATTAAAGACTGATGGGAGGGGAGTACGTGTCCGCCTGGGCTAATCTGGGGCTGCTGGAGTGCTCCACAAAAGGATGTGCCTCTGCCTGGCCCTGCCTGTGCTGGGCACTGTGCCCATGGGTGCCATGGGGTGGTGAGCTGAATGGGGTATGGAGTAGGCAGATCATGTCCTGAGTGGGGTGAGTGTCAGTTGTGTCGTACCACCCACCTGGAAGCACTCTGTGTGCCCTGCTGCTGGCTCCCATAGGCTTTTCTCTTCCCTCTCCTTGCTGCTGTAGTCCTGGAGTCCTGCTCCTCTCTGCCTGGCCAGGACCCCTGCTCCTACCCTGACCTCTGGGGAGCTGTGGCTCTGTGGAGGTCCAGAGCTGTCAGGGAGGGGGCTGAGTGGGACACAGTGAGCCCCTCGCCCTTTCCTCCCACCCTCGTCACCACCTCTATCTGCAGCTGCATGGGCTCTGTCTCACCCCCTAAATATAGCCAGGGTTCCAGGGTGAGTGCAGACAGAGGGGCCCTGGCACCAGCATTGCCACCCTGCTGACACTGGGCCTGAGCTGTGGAGTCTGGGGGATCCCTACCTCCCCTGGCCCAGCTGCTTGCAGGAGGGGGCACCCCCTCCCCCCCACCAGCATGACTCCCAGTCCCACTCTACCTGGGCCCTATTCCCCTCCATCTCTGTGGCCCCAGCACCAGCCAGCCCTGGTTCCCTGGGACCTCATCCTCCCCAGGTGGGACACAGCAGGGGAGGCCCTGCTGCTCACCCAGCCCACTTGGAGTTGCCTGGGCCGAGGGTCTGGGATGGGATGGGGTGGGCACAGTGGAGACGGTTGCTGGTCCTTGGGGTTCAACCAGTCCGGGGCTCAGCCCGTCCCAGGACCTCAGCTGGTCCCCGTGGATCAGCCGGTTCCGGGGTCAGACGGTGCCGGGACCAGCCGGTCCCTGGTGGGCTCAGGTGGTCCCGGGGGGCGGGCAGGGCCTGTGGCCCCCGCCGTGGCGCCGTGACTCAGTGTCACCTGACGCTGCCGACAGCTGCAGCCTCGGCAGGGCGGGGGCGGCTAAAATTAGCGCCGGGGGCCAGGACCGGGACAGAGTGGGTAACCGGCGGCCGGAGCGGAGAGGAGTGGGGCTGCGGGGCAGAGCCGGGCCGGGCCGGGCCGGGGTCGCGGCCATGAACTTCGCGGTGGGGCTGAAACCGCTGCTGGCGGAGGCGCGGAGCATGGAGAGCCTGGAGAAGCAGCTCATCTGCCCCATCTGCCTGGAGATGTTCTCCAAGCCCGTGGTCATCCTGCCTTGCCAGCACAACCTCTGCCGCAAGTGCGCCAATGATGTCTTCCAGGTAGGACCTGCCGGTGGGGCGGGGAGGGCACCGGGACCCCCAGCCAACCTGTGGCAGCACCGGGAACCCCAGGACCCCAGGACAGGGATGCGGGAGTGCGAGCGGCACCAGGAACACCGGGCCCCCTTGTCGAGGGAGACTTGGCCTGGCTCCGGCCCCAGGACCGGCCGCCGGGACCTCCAGCTGTGCTGAGCTCAGGGCCGCTCCCGGCCGGCGGGGATGGCCCGCTGGGCCCGTGTCTGTGCCCATGCCTGTGCCCAGGGGGTGCGGGTCGCCCACTGGCAGGGTCTCGCTCCCTGGATAGGGGTTGCGGGGGACCGCTGGGGTCTACCGGGTGTACCAGGGGTGTGGGGTGCCGCCGTCGTGACCCCCACGTGCTCCCCCGCCCCCTAGGCTTCCAATCCACTGTGGCAGTCGCGGGGCTCCAGCGCGGTGCCATCGGGAGGACGGTTCCGATGCCCATCGTGCCGGCACGAGGTGGTGCTGGACCGGCACGGGGTCTACGGGCTGCAGCGGAACCTGCTTGTGGAGAACATCATCGACATCTACAAGCAGGAGTCGGCCCGGTGCGGGGGCGCAACAGGGCAAGACCCGCGCGGAAAAGGAGCCCAGGGGGTCACTGGGAATCCTCACGGGAGGGCGAGAACAGCGGGGTAAAGGGAGCCCATGGAAGACTGGGGATGCAGAGCTGGGGGGGGCAACCCAGCTGGAGCTGGAGTGGTCGTGGGGCCCATACAATGCTGGGGTGTCCCTGACGCTGGGACCGACTCTGGGAGTAAGGGTGTTACTGGGGCTGGGGCATCCCTGAAGCCAGGCCTGTCACTGGGAGCTGAGGGGTACCCCTGGGGTTGGAGGGTCCCTGGGGACCAGAAGTATCTCTGGGGCCAGGGTGTCTCTGAAGATGGGAAGGGGGGTCCCTCAGAGCTGGAGTGTCTCTGGGTTGGAGGTGTTCCTTGGGGCTGGGGATGTCTCAGTGAACCCCCTCCCACCCAACCCTCCTCAGACCCCTGCACAACAAGGCCGAGCAGCACCTCATGTGCGAGGAGCACGAGGACGAGCGGATCAACATCTACTGCCTGCGCTGTGAGACGCCCACCTGCTCCCTGTGCAAGGTGTTCGGAGCGCACAAGGACTGCGAGGTGGCCCCGCTGCCGGCTGTCTACCAACGCCAGAAGGTGAGGGGCCCCGGGAGCCCTTGTGGCGTCGGGGGTACCCGTGCAGCTGCACTCAAGCCCGTCCCCTCCCCTCCCAGAGTGAGCTCAGTGACGGCATCGCCATGCTGGTGGCGGGGAATGACCGGATCCAGGCCATCATCACACAGATGGAGGAGATCTGCCACACCATTGAGGTGGGGGCCGGGGGGTCCAGCCCTGGGGCTGTGCCAGTTTAGGGGGAACCTGGTGGGGCTGGAATGGTCCAGCCCCAGGGCTATGCAGGGGGGGGACACAGTGCAGCCCCTGACCCCTGTCCCACAGGAGAATGGTCGGCGACAGAAGCAGCACGTAGGGCTGCGGTTCGATGCTCTGTATGGCATCCTGGAGGAACGGAAGAAGGAGCTGCTGCAGAGCATCACGGCCGAGCAGGAGGCCAAGCTGCAGCGCGTCCGTGGGCTCATCCGCCAGTACGGAGACCACCTGGAGGCCTCCTCCAAACTGGTGGAGTCAGCCATCCAGGCCATGGAGGAGCCCCAGATGGCCGTGTACCTGCAGGTCCAACTGGGGCACAGGGCAGGAAGGGGGGCAGAAGCTTCTGGGGGCCGGGGCTGCCCTGGGACTGTGTGGTGGGGCCACAGGTCCCCATGGAACCTGGGGCTACCTCGCAGGGCTGTACAGGGGGAGGGCTGTGGTTACCCCAAAGGATCTGGGAATGCCTCTGGGATGTGCTGGGGTGGGGCTGTGGTGGGGGTGATGTCTGGGAGATACTGATTCCTCCTCGCTTTCCTTCACAGCACTCCAAGGAACTCCTGAAAAAGTGAGTGGTGGGAACAGGGCTGGGGGCACAGGGGGCATGTGGGGGTCACAGCTGTGTCTATCCCTGCTGGACTGTGGCTGAAGGCCCCGTGGGTGCTGGACCTCACAGCTCCCACGGTCTGCCTGCCCTGCAGGATCACGGACATGTCCAAGGCATCAATGAGCAGCCGCCCCGAGCCCGGCTATGAGAACATGGACCATTTCTCCATCAACGTGGACTACGTGGCCGAGATGCTGAGGACCATCGAGTTCCAGACAGGTGCCAGCACCAGGACAAGTGCCCAGAGTGCCCAGAGTGCCCAGTCCTCAGACAAGCAGAGCCTCCTACCACTGGACACCCTGTGAGGGGCTCACACACAGGAATGGGGATGTGACACCCCCCTGCCCAGCACTGCCCAGGGACCTTTCAGGTCAACCCTGTTCCAGGCCCTTTCCCAGCTCCCGTGCTGGGCTGGTGAAGTCCTTCTATAGATGTTCTGGGCTAGTCACTTCCCTTCTGAGGTGTCTTGGGCTGGTCATGTCCCTTCTGGTGTGTCCTGGGATGTCCCCATGCTGCAAGGGGGAGGGTCCCAGCTGAGCTGTCCCCTGTCCGCAGAGCCGCTGGGTGAGGATGAGGGTGATGGACCTGGGGAGGGCAGCGAGACTGTGACAGATGAGGATCGACTGGACAGCCTGGAGGCGCCTGAAGCTGCCGAAGGTGAGTGTCTGTTATTCCTGCCCACTGCCATATCCTGCCCACTGCCATGCCCTGCCATGCAGTGCCCAGTGCCATGCCTGTAGCTGCGCCATGTGATGCCCAAAAAAAAGCAGATTAAAAAAACCTTAGGCAGAGTTTTATGCCATAAACAGCAGGTATTTATTTATTTATTCCTTCACATGGCCTGCATGCAGATATGTGGGTCCTTCACAGTGCCAGGGTATTCTTGTGTCCATCTTGTTCCCCTTTTCCCTCTGCAGATGTGGGGCCGAGGCAGAAGCCAGTGAGCTCCCCCCATGGTGAGACCCTCATGGGGATTGAGATGGGCAGAGTCATGGAGTGCTGTGGGGGAGAGGAGATACCTCCTTGTGGGGGGTGGGGGTGGAGATGGGGATTGGAGGGGTCACGCCTTGGGTGCTCCCCAGGCCATCCCTGTTTCCTCACTTCAGGGGGTTGGGGCAGGGGCCCTGCAGTCCCCACTGTGCGAGGCTGAACCCACTTTTCCACACAGGTCAACACTGAGGTGACACCGTGGGGCAATGTTGGCAACCCCCAACTATGACTGTCCCTGTCACCCCTTGGCTATAGCCATCCCTGGCACCCCTGGCTTACGGCCATCCCTGGCACTCCCAGTCGAGCTCCATCCCTGCTGCTGGAATTTCTCAAATGGGGGCTGTCCCTCTCCAACATTAAACATGTGTGAGGACATCATCTCTGGTGTGGTGTGTGGGTGGGGTGGACACAGAGGCCGCCCCCCTGGTGGTTCCACACTGGTCCCGTGGGGTCCAGCCCAGTGCAACCCCTGCTCCTCCACCCAGTGGTGCCCCCAGAACCCCACACAATGGGCTGTGACCCCAGAGCCCAAGTGCAACTCAGGAGCTTCACACCTCGGACCCTGCAAGGGGGGCTCTGGCCCCTGCCCACAGCCCTGCCTGGGGCCGAGGATCCACAGGCACCCCCAGCCCCAGCAGCTCCGGCTGTGCGCCCGCAGCAGCTCCGTCCCCTGGGTGCTCCGAGCAAACACTGCGGGGATGAGCTGGCTGAGTACACACAGTGCCACAGCAGCACCGGATCGGGGCCCGCGCCCCCCGCACTCTGGCCGGGCCCCCTGGGAGGGCTGCGGCAGCACTGCCTGCGTCACCCGCTCTGTCCCGCCACCCTGGCGTCAGGGCTGATGTGGCTGATGATGCACATCAGGCCAGTGGTCCTCGGGCCAGGTGGGTCCCCGGGGGCTGGACTCCACGGGGGGCTCCCCACTACCACCCCCTGCTCAGCTCAGGGTGCAGCAAGGGCTGGGCCCTCAGCCCCCCAGCTCCCAGTAGACCAGGAGCACATCTAGGGGCCCCATGCTGGCCAGGGACTGAGGAGCAGTGTCCCAGGTGACAGGGTAAGGGACATCTCTGCTCTCCTGCATCCTCAAACTGTCCCTCATGGCAGAGGCAATGCGGCTTGTGGGGACTGACCCGGGGCCCAGCCTGGCTGCTCCCCATCACCATCTGCTCCCTCGCACATCAGAAACACACCTGGGAGGGTTAGGGTGGTCCCTGAGGACTTGAGAGGGCCTTCAACCTCTCCATCCCCGCACCAGCCATTTGAGGGTGCGGCATTTGACTCTCCCTACCCTTGGGGATGTCACCCTGTCCCCATCACCCTGCAGAGACGACAGAAAGGGACTCACAAGCACTCAACAACCTGGCAGCACCCATGGGTGCTCCCCCAGTCTCAGGAGAGCCCCACCTGGGTTTTTCTCCAACTTGGGGAGTTTTCTTCCTTGTGTTCTGTCTCCAGAGGCTTGTCACTTGTTACTGCCCTCCCTGCCCAGCCTGTCCCTCGGGCAGCTGCCTGGCATTTGCTGATCCCTGTGCTTGTCCAGTGAACCTGTAACCCCACATGGGTTTTGGGAAGAGGAGATCTTTGCACTGAGCATATATTCTAACACCCACCCTGCTGCAGTTCCAGTTCAAGGACGTCTCCAAGGATCATCATTATTTCTTTATTCTTCCCCGTAAGAGCTTGCAGGCTCTTATCCTGCTGGAAGACTTCAACCACCACTACAGGTCACAGTGAGCTGTAGGCAATCCAGGAGACTCCTGGAATGCATGGAGGACAACTTCTTGAGCCTGGTAATAGATAGCTCTACCACAGGGAATGTGATACTGGACCTGATGGTCACCAGTGCAAGTGAGCTAACTGGGAACACTGAGACTGGAGGCAGCCTGGGCTGCAGCAACCTTGCATTGGTGGAGTTTGCAGAGGGATGTGAGCCAGGTGAGTGAGGTTAGGCCCCTGAACTTTAGGAAGGCAGATTTCCAGCTCTTCAGGGAGACAGTCAGTGGGATCCCCTGGGAGACTGCCCTCAGGACAAGGGAGATGAACAGAGCTGACAGATGTTTAGGGAAACCTTCCATGGAGCACAGGAGCCAGTGATCCCCAGGAGCAACAAATCGGGAAAGGAAGGCAAGAGGACAGCAGGACTGAGTGGGGACCTGCTGGTCAAACTAAAGGGACAGAAGCAAATGCACAGGCAGTGGAAACAATGACAGGTAACCTGGGAAGAGTCTAGACATGGAATACAGTTGTGCAGGGGTGGGATGAGGAAGGCCAAGGCAAAGCTGGAACTAGGCCTGACAAGGGATGAAAAGAATGACAGGAAGGGCTTCTACAGGCCTGTTAACTAGAAAAAGAAGGTCAAAGAAGGTGTTACCCCCCATAAACAACACCGGAAAACTGTTAGCAACAGATGAGAAGGCTGAGTTATTCAACAGCTTTTTTGCTTCAGTCTCCAATGGCTTCTCTTCCCACACCTCTCGAGTGGATAGACAGCAGGATGGGGACTGGAGGAGCAAAAGCTCTTTCCACTGTAAGCAAAAATCAACTGAGGAACCTGAACGTACATAAGTCTCTGTGACCCGATGAGATGCATCCCAGAATCCTGAGGGAATTGGCTGCTGTAGTTGCCAAACCACATTCCTTAATAACTGAATAGTCCTGGCAGTCAGGTGAAGCCCCAGGTGACTGGAAAAAGGGAAACATTGTTCCAGTCTTTAGAAAGGGTGAAAAGGAGGATCCTGGAAGCTGTCAACTTCAGCCCTGTGCCTGGGAAGATCATGGAACAGCCCCTCCTAGAAGCTGTAGTAAGGCACATGGAGAATAGGGAGGGGATTCTGGTCAGCCAGCACAGCTTCACCAGGGGCATGTCCTGTCTGACCAAGCCAGTGGTGGAGTGACTCCATCAGTGGACAAGGGAGAGGCTACAGATGTTACTTATCTGGACTTCTGTAAAGACTTTCACACGGTCCCCCGCAACATCCTTCTCTCCAAACTGAAGACAGATGGATTTGGTGGGTGGACCGTTAGGTGGGCAAGGAAT
>NW_020956607.1:37164-38779 GCF_003031625.1 Empidonax traillii
AGGCTACAGATGTTACTTATCTGGACTTCTGTAAAGACTTTCACACGGTCCCCCGCAACATCCTTCTCTCCAAACTGAAGACAGATGGATTTGGTGGGTGGACCGTTAGGTGGGCAAGGAATTGGGTGAACAGTCACATGCAGAAGGTCATGGCCAATGGCACAGAGTCACAAGTAGCATCACTGACCAATGGTGCCCTCAGGGGTCCCTACTGGGACCAGTGTTCTTTAATATCTTCATTAATGATGTAGACGAAGGGATTGAGTGCACCCTCAGCAGATTTGCAGGTGACACCAAGCTGAGGGTGCAGGTGACACTCCTGAAGGACGAGGCCATCCAGAGGGACTTGGACAAGCTGCAGACCTGGGCCCATGGGAATCTCAGGAGATGTAACAAGGCCAAGTGCTGGTGCTGCACTTGGGTCAGGTGACCCCTGTGACCAGTCCAGGGTGGGAGATGAATGAATTCAAGAGTGGCCCTGGGGAGAAGGACTTTGGGGTGCTGGTGGGTGAGAGGATGGACATGCCTTAGCCCAGAACCCCACGGTGTGCTGGGCTGATCCCACAGGGTGGGCGGAAGAGGAGGGGGTGATTCTACCCCTCTGCCCCCTCAGAGCTGCCTCCAGCTGTCCATCTGCCCCCTCCCACCTGCAGAGCCGCCTCCAGCTCTGGGGAACAACAGCACAAGGAAGTGGAACTGCTGGAGCGAGTCCTAAGGAGACAACGGAGATGCTCTTAGGGCTGGAGCTCCCCTGCTCTAGAGCCAGGCTGGAAGAGATCCTTCTCTCACCTGGAGAAGAGAAGGATCCAGGGAGACCTTGGAGGCCCTTCCAGAGCCTAAAGGGGCTCCAGGAGAACTGGAGAGGGACTTGGGACAAGGACCCGGAGTGACAGGACAAGGGGAATGGCTCCCCACTGCCAGAGGACAGCACTAGATGGGATATTGGGAAGAAATTGCTTTGTGAGGGTGGTGAGGCCCTGGCACAGGTTGCCCAGAGAATCTGTGCCTGCCCCATCCCTGAAAGTGTCCAAGACCAGGTTGGATAAGACTTGGAGCAACTTGTTCTGGTGGAAGATGCCCCTGCCTGTGTCATAGGGGTGGAACCAGGTGGCCTTTAAGATCCCTTCCAGCCCAAACTGTTCTGTGATTCTATGATAATTTTTCCCAATGGCCTTTTTGCTGCATAAGGAACATAGAGTTAACATTCCTAAGTTGTCTTTTCAGTTTCCTCTTGAAAGACAGCTGGGTGGTGCACATCCTGTCCTCACTCACCCAAATTCAGGTCCCACTGATGGAATTTGGTTGATTTTACACCAAATAGGGATATTTTCCATAACTGTATTTGTCCACGTAGCTTTTATTATTGGTCCCAATCTTTGTATTTATATTTTGGAAGTTGGACAATTAAATTCTCTGATGTAATTCAACTGGAGTGGTTTTTGTGTCTCATTCTGGCATCACCAATGCCTGATGGTGGGATTCTCTTTCTCCAGTTCCCAACTCCTTCCATGCCTCAGGAAATGGTTTGCAAATAATACCAATTCCCATTCTTTGACTCCTCCCATGCTTGGGGCATGTCTAATCCCAGGGTTCCAGGGACTTAAGGACTAATGTG
>NW_020956607.1:40433-41599 GCF_003031625.1 Empidonax traillii
AAGATACAGTCCATAAAATCTAGAGCTCATTTCCAGGTCGTACCTTGGAAGGCGATAACTCTGGGATGGAGGGATATGTTAATATTACGATTAAGTTTTAATGAAACAAGATCATCCAAGGAGAGTGATTTCCCCCCAGCTGTTGGCTCAGCAGCAAGACATCTTCTCCATTTCTCCCTTGGTTGACTGGTGCTATAAGGTTTATCAGCCGTAAAGCACCACAAAGTTCCCCTCCCTGCAGGGATTCCCACAGACCCTGCCACGGTATCTCCACTCCATCCCACCCTCCATTCCACCCCCTGAGCAGGTGCTGCCTCTTCTGTGGAGAATCATCGTGGAGCTGCCCCCGTGGCCCTTCCAGGGAGCGGCAACTGTATTTTGCCCTATAATTCCCCTACTGTTGTAACTTCTGTTAGGATGTGAGTAGAACTTCTCAGTTTCCAATAATTTTACCTCCAGTCATCTTCCCTCATAATCCGCCCTGTGCTGTGGTTACTCAAGCTTCAGTATCCAAACAGTTTGAGAATGTTTCACACTTTGGTACTGTGTGGATTGTCTAGTACGTTTGCAGCATGTGGGTTGTCCAGGATTAGGGGGGGAAACTGGTAGAGTAATTGTTTCATAATCACCCAAACTTTAACGTACAATTCAGTGGCTAGAACAAAAAGCAAAAAGGTTAACATCAACAAAAGAACAACGGGGTGAAACACTTGGTTGAGAATTCTGGTGGCTGCTGGTGACCATCCAAAAGGGTGTCCCACCATCGGTGTTCTCCATCTTTCTTCATCTGTTCCATCACACAGTGTATTTCTTTCACATGGTGATGGACAGTAATCAAAGTCTTTTGTCCACTTTCTTGGGCTTGTTCCACCGAGGGTGTCAAGTCCTGGCATTGTAACAGTTTCTTTATCAGTGTGAGGTTCATTCCAGTCGAAGTCACTGCGAGTATTGAATCAGAGTATAATTAGATAATACATCCTATTAACTTTTACAGCCTGAATAAAATTGCATCCCATCATTTGACGAAATTACAAGTACAGAAACTAGAGTGATTATTTGTATTTACAGTAGCATTATCGACAAATACAAAATCACAAGGAGTTCTCATACAAGCACGTCCTTTACCAATATACACATGTGCAGTTTTCAGGTTTTCATTAGGATGA
>NW_020956607.1:45704-77176 GCF_003031625.1 Empidonax traillii
ATGGTGTTATTGCTTAATCACAACTGTCCAGCTGCAGCTGCTGAGGGACACGAAGGACAGCGAAATCCTCAGTGGTGGCACTGAGCTGGGGAGGTGGCAGTGGCATCCTTTCCCAGCAGATCCAGGTGAGCAACAGCTCCCTGCGTGGGTGGATCCACAAAGGAGGGGCAGTGGATGCAGCATCTGGCCAGGCTGGGGCTTCCCTGGGTGAGGAGGATGTGACCTCTGCAGCCCAGGGAAGGGTCCCAGTGATGCCAAAGGGACTGGAGCATCCGCTGCAAAAGAAGGGGCTGGGATAGTTTAGGGGATTGAATCCATGTATATACTTGCCTGATGGGAGGGAAGAAAGAGGGAACCAGGCTCTTCCCAGTGGATCCCCATGAAAGGACCAGAAGCAATTGGCACAAACTGGCCTGCAAAGGTTTGGGGCATTTTTGCAGTGAAGCAGATCACACAGGTTATCTGGAATAGGCTGCCCAGAGGCATTGTGGCTCCACCAGCTGGGAAGCTGCCAAGGGCTGTGTGAGGGGTAAGAGGTCCCTAGAGCTCTCCCATACCCAGTCCATCAGGGTTGGCTGGAGTGTCCAGATCAGTGTCCCATCCAGCGTGAATATCTCCAAGGAGTAATTGTCCCAGTACAATCCTTCTTGCATGGCCTTCCAGCACCAGGGTCCTCATGCCATGGTGGAATTTGATTTGCCCTTTCAAGCCCCAGTGGACACAGCACAAGCAGCTGGAGTAGGGGCAGGAGTGAAGGATCTTCCCAGGTCCTTTTCAATCACAACCAAGCCTCAAGCTTATTCCCAAAGGCCTCCCAGCATTCCTCAGCTCCCTCATCCCTTGAAGCTGCCTCCTACCAGAGCCATCCGGTCACTGAAAGCGGTTCACTCAAAATCCAGGGGCTGTACCCCCTGCCTGCTCTCCTGCCTGCCCTGGGCACTGACCTCCACTGCCATCACATCCTCAAGCAGTCCTTCTGAGGCACCCCTCTTAAAAACACTCCTCCCTGCTCCAACCCTGACACAATGCACCTCCAGCACATACTGGGATGTTACCACAGAATTTCCAGCTGGTTGAGATGGGAAGGGACCACCCAGTCCCACCCACTACCACAGGCAGGGACAGCTTCCACAGACAGGGCTGGAGGCCCCCACGAGGACCAGGGCCACCCACAGGGAGGCTGAACCTCCCCCAGCTGCCTCAGAAGGCTTAATTCATCCCTGTCCTCTTGGTTGGGGGACTGAAACACAGCCCACCACAGTGTACCCCTCCCTGCCCGTGGCTCCAGTCTTGACCCACTCAGCAGGACCGTGTGTCCCACAGAGGTGCCCCCCACCCCTGATGCTCCTGAATGGGTGGCCATGTGCCCCCAAGAAAGGCCTGTGTCTGTCCCTCCCCCAGCCCCACCAGCCATCCCAGGGTGGGTCTGCTTTACCCACACACATCCTTACCGGCCCACAGGTGGGTGCACCCACTGTGCCCAGCTCACTGGTGATGAGGACCTGCTGTTCCCATCACTCTGTGCCCTCTGCTTCACACTGCTATCACACCTAAGGGTCTGGGAGCATCTTCTCTCCCCAGAGACCACAGTGTGTCACACCCTGACCCGGGAACACAGGCAGCCCCATCCCCAGTGCTGGTGGGTTTGTGCTGCCAACCCAGCTGCTGCCACCCAGTCCCAGCCCAGCTTATCCTGTTCCCTGTTCCTGGTGGGCCCTTTCTCCATTCACAGTGAGCCTATTCCCCATTCCCACTGAGCCTGTTCCCCCATTCCTGGTGAACTCATCCCCCCACTTCAAATGAGTCTTTCCCCATTCCTGGTAAGCTGCTTCCTCATGCCTGGTGAGCCTATTCCCCCATTACCTGTTCCTGGTGAGCCCATTCCCCACCCTCTGTGAGTCCATTCCCCATACCTGGTGAATCCATTTCCCATTCCCAGTGAGCCCGTTCCCAGTTTTCCAGCCCCTGGCCCAGCACAGCCCCAGCTGCCCCCACCTCGCACTTGCTCACGCCTCGGGTTTCCACCACGTTTTATTACCAAATCGGTGCAGGACCGTTCCGGGGCCGGTTCCGCTCCCACTCGCCCCAGCGCCGGGGCTAAGGAGGGTGCAGCCGGTGCCGGTGTGGGTGCGTTTGCCGGTGAGGCGCCGGGCGCCCCACAGCGCAGAGGCCGAGGCGGTGGCCAGAGGCCGGTGCAGACCCGGGGTTACGGGGGTTCCCGGGGGGTCCGGCGGTCCCGGAGGGAGGATCAGCGCCCCACGGCGTCGAGGATGCGGCGGTTGGAGTCGGCGCGGGCGCGCTGGCTCTGGGCGCGGGCGAGGAGCAGGAGATGCCGCAGGAGGTGGAAGGTGAGGTCGATGGAAAGTGGCGGCTCGTCCCGCCGCCCTCTCCACGGCCCCAAGGCCGGCGGTGCCAGCGGCGGCCAGAGCGGGCGGTCCCGAGCCCCGATCCCGGCCGCCGGGACGGAGCCGTCGGTGGTGGCGGGGAGGGCGGCGACGGGCGGCGGGCGGGCGAGCAGCAGCAGGAGGGTGAGCAGCGCCCGTCGCATCCTCGGTCCCTCCGAACCTGCGAGTCCGAGGACTCAGCGCCACGGTAGAGACCGAGGCGGCTGTGGGGGCTCGACAGGAATCGCGTCCCCTGCGGCGCGGGGACCGCCTCGGGCGCAGTGCCCCCATCCCGCCCGGCCGCCCCGTCCCATCCCCGCTGCGCCTTCCCGGCCCCGGCCCGGCACTGTCCCCGCCCAGTGCCCAAGCCCCGTCCCGTACCCGGTGCGCTGTGCCCGTTCCCTATTGCTGCCGGTGCTGGCGGCAGAGACAGCACGGTCCGTCCCGCGGGAGCTGAGCCGGCGGCGCGGCCGGGGGTTATATCGGCCCCGGAGCCCGGGCTGACGTCAGCGCCAGGCACGCACCGGGAGGCGGGGGGCGGGAGCGAGGGGCACGGGGGCGGCGGGGAGCGGGTCCCTGGAGGCTGGAAGGGGCTGAGGGGCAGCGGGACGGCGGGGCAGACCGTGCTCTCCGCGGTGTCGGAGGCCGCCGGTCCGGTTCCGTTCCAGTGCCCGACAGAGGGGCTGGGCGGGACAGCGGTCGGTGCCAGCAGGTGCCTTGGGTCGTGCTGCCCCCCGCTCCCCCGGCCCCCCTGTTCCCTCGCTCCCTCTCCCGGCTCTGCTGTCCCCCGCCAGCCCCTTTCTCCGCCGCTGTCCACGGTGCTGAACGTCCGGGCTGGGCCGTTGAGATGTACCGGTGAGCTGTACCGGTGAGCTCCCGGTGAGCTGTACCGGTGAGCTCCCGGTGAGATCCCGGTGAGCTGTGTTGGGCTGAGCCGCGCCTCCTCGCCGAAGGACGGCCGCGTAGCCGGGCAGAGCAACCGCCTCAAACAGCGGCGTCCTGAGCAGGGAACGTGGGCGGCCGCAAGGGGATCCCTGGGCGTGAGGGGGGGACACCCCGGGCACCAGCAACTTCAGGACAGGACGGTCATGGATGAGGGACCCGCAGCCTGGCTGTGGCCCCGTGCCCCGGGCAGAGCGGGTGGTGCCGAGGTCAAACCGCGGGGCCGGAGCTGCAGACACCCCAAAGCGCAGCGGCAGCATCGGCCAAGTTCTGTGAGTCATAGAGCAGAGACACCGGAGTCGGCAGCGCCGTGCTGGATGCAGGGTGTTCCGATGGGGCACCAGCACCGCTGCCAAACGGTGAGGTGGCTGCTAGTGCTTCACATCACTGCTGGCAGGCCCCCTGAGTGCACCACACACTGCTGGCAGACCACCGAGTGCTTCTCACTGCTGCTGGCAGACCCCCAAGTGCACCACACCACTGCCAGCAGACCCCCAAGTGCAGATCCCCTAACCCCAACTGCAGACAAGCAACACCCAGAACTGCTGTTGGTGCAGGTGCCCAGCTAGGCCCAGATTGGGCTCCTTCCACAGTGCCAGTGCTGGGCGGATCTAGGGACAGAGGTTCAGTCTGGCCCCTTGCATGGTGTGTCTGACACCAGGTGGCACAGGGGCAGTGGGGCACAACCCTGTCCACAGCAAGGCAGTACACAGTGCCATGCCCCCGTGACGTGATCTGGCGTGAAGGCTGGCACCCAGCACCGCTTCCCACAGTGGCAGGGCAGAGCCCTCAGCAGGGGCTGGGCTCAGCCCTCCAAGCCTTGGTAGCCCCATGCCGTGGGGCAGCTACTCCTGGGGATAAGTGGCTCATGCCACATGGCTCATGCCACGCTTGCAGCTCACTCACTGCTGACACTCCAGAGCCTCCTGTACCCCCAGACAGAGCTCCAAGACTCAGTTCCTTGGGGCTGCAAAATCACCTGGTCCCAGCCCCGTGTTGCTCTACCGAGCACTGCTGGGGGCAGCTGCAATAACCCCTTTCCATCCCTCACCCCTCAGGAAAGGGCCAGCAGCTGGGTGAGCTCTGTGGCCCCATCCCCAGTGGGTGCATAGGGTCCAGAGCAGAATTTGGCTCCTCCATGTTTCAGGTTGTACTCACCTGCCCAGAGTGGTCCCAAGGCCTGGGCCAGCCCAGGGCCGGCCCAGGGCCAGCCCAGGGCAGGAGTGTGAAGGTGAGGGAGGAAGGACAGATGGTAAGGACCATGCCAGCAGCCCACAGAACCCAGCCAGTGCCAGCAACAAGGGAATGGCTCCATCCAGCTACGTGGGGCTGCCACAGTGTAACCAAGGGGGCTGGGGCTCAAGGCCCTGCAGGGGTGGGGTGACCCATCGTGGTCTCACCAGCTCCACTCGGAGCTCCTGGTTGGGATGTGCTGTGTGAGCTGCGTCATGTCTGCTCACTGCTGGTGTAAGGTGAGCATGGACACACATCCACACAGGGCAGCAGTGCTGGTGGTGGCAGCCCTGTGAGGCTCCTCACTGACAGGACACGCAGGCTTGTCTCAGACATGGCACAGCTGGGCGCTGTCCTAGCCCCAGCTTCAGCCCTACTGCCCACCCTTCCCACAGCCTCTCTGGATGCACAGCCCTGCACTGAGCACACCTTGACCCTGGGGGGACTCTGCACCCAGCACTGGAACCCTGGCACCACTCACCTCATCCCACTGTTCTGTAGCAGTGAGGGCACTGTCACAGCCCATGGAACAGCTGCAGTGGGAGCTGGAGATCCCCTAAGCCACAATCCACCCTCTGCCAGAGCCCCCTCTCCTCACCCAACCAGTGGGGCAGTTCACCCCATCAGCCCGCAGTCCAAAGCCCCACACTCAGTGCCCTGGGACAAGGCACAGTGGAACTGTTGATCTATAACACAGGAATGGCCACTCTGGAACTGCTTTGGCATGGCCCCAAGTGATTGCCAGGCCACGAGCGCGAGTGCCACAGAACCAAGAGTGGAAAATACCATTTATTGGAGCCACAGCAAACCCCGTTTTTAGGGGAAGCACCCCTAGACTGCAGTGACCCCAGCTCTGTGCCCATGGTACTGCCAGCTCTGGGCCAGCCCTGGCCCAGCGGCACTCCCGCTCCTCCTTCCTCCAGGGCTGTGCCATGGGGAAGGGCAGAGTGATGCGTGGGGCACGAGGCCTCTGTGCAGGCAGGGGCCTGGAGATTATTGAGCATGATGGAGAAACACGTTGCAGGCAGAGCTGCCACCCGGCACAGACAGAGCTGGAGCCGGAGCTGGAGCCAGAGCCACTCCAGGCCTGTCTTGGGGTGACCTGTCACCATCTTCTCCCCACTGTGTCCCTGGGGCAGTGGGGGCTGTGGGGATGGTGTCTCCCCAAGGACAGAGCGGGACAGCTGCTGCCAGCACCCTGCCTGTTTCAGCCTGGCCACAGCCACAGGCACCCACTCAGAGGGCTCCAGAGGTGCGGCAGGGCCAGGCAGCACACAGGTTGGGGACAGGGGTGGGACACGGCTTCTGCCTCACATCTGATTTGCTTTCCAGGAGAGGTAGCAGTTCCAGACGATGGCAACGCACTGGACAACAGCCAGCCTGGGGACAGAGGGGACAGGATCCTCAGCCGCTGGGTCAGGAGGCCAGGGGCTGGGGGCCAGAGCCACAACACTACCTGTGCTGCAGGGGCACGAAGTAGAAGTTTGCAATCTGCACGGGTGGCCAGATCTGGGCAGAGAAGGGGAGAGCAGTGAGGGGCCCTGCCAGCGTCTGTGCCCCGCACCCACCCTTGCCTGGCACTCGGGGATGGGGTAGGGACACAGGTACCCGCCAGCACTCACACAGTAGTTGGTCATCAGGGCATCTGTGTAGTCCTGCAAGAGAAACGAGGTCTGAGCAAGCAGAGGGCCCCAATCCCCACTATGGCACACAGAGCCCCCACAGCTCTCTCCATGTCTCCCACAGCTGTGCCCACGGGGGTGATGGGGACAGGGCAGCCACAACCACCCTCTCCCCACTGAGAACCCTCTTTGCCACAGCCAGGGCAGGCAGCTCCTCTCCCCGGTGTGGGCTGTAAGCCCCTATTCAGCCCCGCACCCCCCCAGGCCCCTCCCAGGCATCCTGAGGCAGGGATGGAGAAGGGCACTGAGCCAGGGTATCCACCCTGGGAGCCCGAGGTGCTGTCCTTTCTGTCCTCGTGCTGCAGCCGTGGCCGTGCCGCATCCCTGCCCCACGGCAGCAGGACGAGTCCCTCATCCAGCCTGGCCGTGACTCAGCCAGGAGCCCGGGCTCCTCCTGGTGCTGGCTGACAGCCCAGGACGGGGCGAGCAGGCACAGGGTGATGGATGCTCTGCTGACGCTTCCTCTGCGTGGGGGAAAAGCGGATGTGCCCCAAGCCAGGGGTGAAGGTGCTGCCAGCACCGTTGCCGAGACACCCCCCCTCCATGGCAGTTGGGAGCTACAGCCTGCGGGAATCACCCACCATGGTGGGATGCTCTGGGGGAGGTGAGGCAAGATCCATGGCACCAGCTGGTCAGGATGCATCAGGAATGGATGGACAAGAACTCGTGGGGTGCTGCCTGTAGTCAGGACCTCTCCACATGTGTCTCTGGGGTGCCTTGGAGCACCACATACCCTGGCTGTGGCTCGTGCAGAGCTTGGAGAAAGCAGAGGTGACACAATCCTGCCCCAGGACCTGCTCCCTGCACCCCGGGGGAGATGAGGGGCACACACTGGCAGCCCAGCAGGCAGCAGGCTGGTGCCTGGGGGTGGCACCCCACTGAGGAACGAGCTCTGGATAACAGCATGGCACCTGGCCACAGCAGAGATGCATCCCAAGCCAGTGGGTCTGGCTGGGCTGGGACCCTTCACATGCAGCCCTGGCAGTGGTGCATGACGCTGCTGCTGCCGCCCCCAGCAGCCAGGTGATCACCCCAGCGAACCTCATCCCATGGTATGTGGGCACCCACTCCCCAGTGACTCACTCTGGACATGCTGACTCAGCACTCCCACTGGTTTCCAACAATCAGTGCTAATGGGAGCCAGCCAGGAGCAGGGCTGGATGGCATGCAGGAGCCCATGGTAGCTGTGCCCAGCACAGGTGAGACCCTGGTGCCACATCACAGGAACGGCCACAGTGCCAGAATCTGGAGAGCTGGCAGCACCAGGCACCTGATGCCCCCAGGGCCCTCAGACCCACGGCCTGGGTGTGGGAACAGCCACAAATGGGAGCAGCAGCCAGCGCCAGTGCACTGGGAGGAGCTGCCAGGGCCTGCCCAGTTGCCCAAGGCCCCCCCATCCACTCCAGGGCAGCAGCACATACCTGCTGAATCTTGGACCAGTTATCCTGCACTGACAGCCCGTTCGTGGCCCCCGTGATGGCCAGGAAGCAGCCAAGGAAACACGGTGCGAACCCCCCCTGTGAGAGAAGGAGCTGGGGCTGATGCCGAGGGGCTTGTGGTACTTGGAGCTGGGCTGGTCACGGGCAGCCCCTGCCACCCTGCCCACCCCAACCCTCCACCACGGTGGGGCTTGGCTCGGCTCAGGCACAGGTGTTCATGGAATGAGATGGAAATCTGCCACAGGAATATGGCTGCACCCATCACCCCATCCTGCTGCTCCAGCCCTATGTGACACCCTCACCCACATCACACCAACCTGGTCCAGAACCATCTTCTTCACAGCCACGACTCTTGTGTTCCCCGGGATGAGCCGATCCAGGATCCTGTACCAGCTGCCCACAACAGGGCCCTGCAGGAGCCAGAGGTGAGGAGTAGCACCTACCCTCACTAGCCAAGGGGGCTCCAGAGCTGCTTATATGGGCCCAAGACCACCGGGATGGACTTGTCCTGCCTCCCCCTGGGCCGTGCTGCTGTGTTCCAGGGAACCAGCCCTGCCCACAGCTGCCCTACCCAGAGGTGGCACCAAGATGTCCCAGCCCACACTGGGGGGTACCATGGCCTCACCCTGACAAAAGAGCCCCCGATCCCATCCCATCCTACCGTGCTGGCACTCACCACAAAGCAGAAGCCAATGGCCAACATTTTCAGGGTGCGGGTGCCCTGGTGCCCATGCAGCCCCCGCCGCTCCACCAGCTGCTGTGCGATCACATCCCCAGCTCCCATGAGGGCCCCTGCGACCAGCACAGCCCATTCAGGTGGACAAAACCCCCACATGTCTTGCCCACAGCCGGGCCCCCTGCCCCAGTGCTACTGCTGCTGCTGCTTCCCCGCCATGGGACACCTGAGCCTGATCTGGCCCTGCCAGCTCCACCCCAGCTGCAGCCCCTCGCTGCCTGCACTGAACCCTGCTGAGCACCTCGGGCCTCTCAGGACACTGCAGCATCTCTGGCCAAAAGGGTGCCCGGCTGTACCTCCTCCTGCTGCCCCGGGTACAGGGTTGACCTGTTGTGAAAGACTGATTTACACCCGCCACCCAGGGCCTGCGGTGCCTGGGGCTCTCAGGGCAGTCCACCTGGCTGCTGCCTGTGCTCCCCACCACAGCCTCTCCTGAGCCTCTCCCAAACCTCTCCCTGTGCACTGGGCAGGCTCTCCCGACTGCAGTCCCTCTCTGGAGACCCATTCTCTGCCTGTGCCCCTGCCAGCAGCCAGGATACGCAGGATGTGCTCCCCACTGCCCGGGCTGCCCCAGCCCCTCACTGTGGCTGGTTGCTGGCACGGCTTCCTGGCCCTGTTTCCAGATCAGTGTCCCCGGTGGGGTGCTGCCTGGCTGGGCCTCTGGCAGCTCTTGCTCCATTCGACACCCCTGACCCCTTCGACGCACATTGGCTGGCCCGGAGCTGCCCCCCAGCCCCAGCGCTGCTCCCCCTGGCCCTGGCAGCTCCTGCTCACTCCCCCCGTTCCTCCCAGGACAGTTCCCAGGCAGGTCTCCAGCCCCACTGCTGCTCTGGTCTGTCCTCGGAAGCCCTGAGCCCAGCAAGCCCTTGGCCTGGGGATCACCAGCCTCAGCACCCCCTGTCCCAGCAGCCCCTATCATGGCCAGCTCAGGGCCAGCCCTATCCCCAGGGCTCCATGAGCAGTTCATGGGGGACCAGGGCCCAGCTCCCTGTCCCAGCACAGTGCCATGTGACCCCTAGAGCCCGTGGGCAGGGCAAGCCTGGGCTCTGCAGCCCCATGGAGCCCCCAGGCACCTCCTGCTGCCACCTCACAGGCTCCGTCTCCCACCTTGGACCAGCCCCAGGATTTGGGGCTCTGTCCCCTGGCCCAGAGCTCTCTGCACTCACCCATGATGGCAGGGCAGCCCTGCCAGCCCATGGGCTGCAGCAGCACAGGGGAGAGGGTGGCAGCAGGAGCAGGATTCCAGGCCAGCACAGCCGGAGTGCTGGCTGCTCCCACAGGTAGCATTCCCAGGAGCTGGGTGCAAGGGCACAACACTCATTGAGAACACGCAGCCATGGCACTACCGTTACTTATCCAGTGCTGAAGGCTTCAGGCATGGTGCCCAGCGGTGACAAAGCTGTGCTGGGGGAACAGACCCGTCTCTGCCTGGGCCTGGGGTGCAGCCGGATTCAGCCCCTCATGACAACTTTGGCACCAGTGCTTACCCAGGGTGGCACGGTTGTCCGGGACTGGAGCCTGCAGCCAGGCCAAGCCCAGAGCCAGGGTGCCCAGCTGACCTCCAGGTCGTTGCTCCCACAACCAGAAGATTCTGAACAGGGCCTGAACCTAAGTAGGGCACCGTGTGTATACCCCCACAGCATCACCACAGCAGGAGTGTGGGGCTGCTCTCCACAGGCAGGGAGGGACAGCAAGGTCACGGCTGTGGGCACGTGCTGCTGCCCACTGTGCTCGGGCCCTGTCGGCAGCCTGGCCCAGGGCCCAGGATGCAGGAGGTAAAGCCCTGCCCAACCCCATGGTCCTCGGACAGCAGCTCAGGTGGTGAGCACAGCTGGATGCAGCAGGTACAGCCAACTGCCAGCAGCTCCCTGGCCCAGCCCCAGCTGGCAGCGCCAGGGGCTCTGGAAGCAGCAAGGGAAAGCAGGGTTGGAAGCTGGAATGTGTCCGGCCCAGAGCACGGGAGCTGCATGGACCACAGCACAGCCAGCAGAGAGGGGCCAAGCTCAGCCATGAATGGGGGGCTGAGAGCAGGAACACTTGACCCCAGCAGTTCTGCCCCAGCCTGGAGGGAATGGCCGTGCCCCCTCAGCTGGGCCTGGGAACCTGCCACAGGCAGGGAGAGTCCAGCCCAAGGGCAGAGCCTCTTGTGGGCCAGGGGAACCACATCCAGCATCAGCCCAGCACCTGCAGAGCAGCCGTGCCCCCCATGGCACAGCCCTGTGCCCCTGGGGGCTGGTGGGGCCCTGAGGGACTGTGCTACGGCAGGGCCAGCTCTGACACAAAGCAGCAACAGGCAGAGCAGGGCTGGAGCTGGAGCCAGCCCAGGGCCACACCAAGCCTGCAGAGCAGTGGGTGGGGGCCAGGGGGGCGTGGGCAGGGCTGGCCCTGGGCAGCCCTCCCAGCTCCACCATGGCCTCTCGCCAGGCACCAGGGGACATGCGGCCAGCAGTACCCAGCAACAGACTCCATCACATCCCATAAAAGTAACAGCGGGAGCAGCGAGGGGGCCTGGCAGAGCCCCAGCAGCTGGGCAGGGGGGCACTGGGGGCAGCAGGGCCAAGTGGCTGCACCGCGAGGGGAGGCCCTGCCCCTGACCTCGGGGTTATGCTTTCCCAGCCTTCTGGGCTGGTGGCTTGGGAGCAGCAGGACAGGGGGAACAGCAGGACGGGGAGGAGGCTGCAAGCAGGGAGCATACAGGGATGCCCCACTCCTAGCCAGAGGTGCCACACAGCCCCTGCATGGCCCCGAGCACACGCTGCACAGGCAGGATGGGCTCTCCCACCACCCAGCCACAGTCCCAGCCCCGGGTGGATTGGGGAAGACAAGAAGGGGAGTAGGTGGCAGGGGGCAAAGGTGCCTGGTGCTGAGGGCTATGAGTCCCTGGGGTAGCAGAGCTGCTGGCCAGTGCTGGGGCAGATTTATGGCACTTCCCAGCCCTATAAGAAGCAGCACCGTTACGGAAATTCAGGACAGGGCCCTGGTAGCCTCCCCAGGCAGCACCTGTGTGCCTTCACCCGAGTGCTGGCACACACCCAGCGGGTGCTGTGCCCCTGAACGGGGGCTGCAGCCCACTGAACCCACAGGGTCAAAGCCCAGACCCCATCCCCTCCCGGGGGAGCAGAACCCCCAAGGCAGCCTCTCCCCAGAGCCTGAGGTGAGCGGAGCGAGTCCTTGAACCGTGCAAGACCCCTTCTTAGGCCCCCAATAACTCCCCTAGAGCCCGGCGTGGTCCCTGCTCTCTCCGCTGAGTGCGGGGCGCGGCAGCACCCGCCGTGTGCCGGGGGTGGGCTGCGAGCCGGGGGGCTGCTGGTGCGGCCGCTGCAGGCGCCGGGGCCCAGGCCCGTCCCTTACCGGCGGTGAGCGCCTGTGCCGCCCCGGGGCCGGGGCCCGTCCCTTACCGGCGGTGAGCGCCTGTGCCGCCCCGGGGCCCGGGCCCGTCCCTTACCGGCGGTGAGCGCCTGTGCCGCCCCGGGGCCCGGGCCCGTCCCTTACCGGCGGTGAGCGCCTGTGCCGCCCCGGGGTGCCGCGCCAGCAGCCGCCCGCAGCCCCTCCACAGCGCCGCCATGGCCCGCGCGTCGCGGCGCGATGTCGTGACGCGAGTCGCAGCGCGATGTCGTGTCGCGACCGGGAGCGTTTATTGGTCAGTAGCGGCCCAGCACGGTGGCCACCAGCGCCATCCGAATGTACATCCCGTTCTCCGCCTGGCGGAAATACGCGGCGCGAGGGTCCGAGTCCACCTCCACGCTGCGGAGGGACGGCATCAGCGGGCACCGCCCCGGGACCCCCGACCCACCGGGACCCCCGAGCCAACCCCGGAACCCTGACTTGCCCCTGGGACCCCCGAGATCCCTGATCCCACCCTGGGACCCCTCGCCCCCCGGTACCCCTGATCCACCGGGGACTCTGACCCCACCGGCACCCCTGATCCGCTGGGACCCCGGACGCCCCCCGGGGACCCCTGATCCACCTTGAACCCTCACCCTACCGGGACCCCTGACCCACCGCACACCGCAGACCCTGTCTCCCTCCAAACCCACCAAGCAACCACAGCCCCCATCACCCTAAGACCCCCTACCCCGCTCAGCACACTGCAGTCCCCATACCCCTGACCCCACAACACCAGAGACCCAGATCCCCCAGAGACCCCCACACTCCCCATGCCCTGCGACACCCCACTCATGCCCAGTATATTACATAGCCCATTCCCCCAGACACTAACTCTGAGCCTCCCACCACCCAATACCCTGCAGCCCCCCTGCCCCTGCTCCCCCCCTCCACCTGATCTCGTTGACACGGGGCAGGGGATGCATCACCACCATCCTCTCCTTGGCACGGGTCATGATGTGGGGCGTGAGGATGAACTGCCCAAAGCACTGAGAGGGGACACACAGAGCCCTCAGTTGGGGACCCCCCACACCCCCCAAGGGCAGCAGAACCCGGTGTCCCCTCACTCACAGCCTCGTACTCCTCAGCCCGTTCGAAGCGTTCCTTCTGGATGCGGGTCATGTAGAGCACGTCCGTGTCTGGCAGCGCCTCCTCAATGCTCTCGAACTCCTCCTGCGGCAGCACTGTCAGCAGGGTGGGGGGCACAGGGCTGAGGGGGCCAGCCCCCCATCCCACTCCTCACCTGCTTGATGCCCCTGGAGGCCACATAGCTGGTGATGTCGGGAGGCATGCGGAGGCCGGGGGGGGTCACGTAGCGCAGGTTGATGCGGTACAGGGTGAGCAGGCGGGCCAGGGAGTGCACTGTGCGCCCGTGCTTCAGGTCGCCCACCATGGTGATCTGGGGAGAGCAGTCAGGTCAGCCTAGCCACGGCCCCCCTCAGGGCCCAGATGGGGCCCCTTGGCCCCCCGGCCCCAACACCTTACCGTCATGCCATTGACGGTGCCCAGCTCCTCACGGATGGTGAAGA
Organism: Empidonax traillii; assembly: GCF_003031625.1. Taxonomy (NCBI): domain Eukaryota; kingdom Metazoa; phylum Chordata; class Aves; order Passeriformes; family Tyrannidae; genus Empidonax; species Empidonax traillii. The sequence goes on from NW_020956607.1 coordinate 59,034, forward strand.
TGTCCAGCAGCGCCTGTGTGGGGTGTTCCCCCACCCCATCCCCGGCGTTGATCACCGGCTTGCGGCAGTGCCTGGCAGCCAGCTGGGACCACGGGCAGGGCAGGCGGGGGTGAAGGCAGGCAGAGTTGAGTGCAGGGGTGAGGTCAGGCCCTACCAGCCCCATGGTGGCAGGACCTGACCCCTGCCCAGCTGGAGACCACGTCCCTGCTCCATAGTGCAGGTCACTGTCCTCCCATCAGGACAGAGCCCCCAGCACCTCCAGGACAGGATGCGGCCACCCCAGCCCTCCCAGCCCCTCTCACCTCGACAGCGCCAGGCTGCGGGTGCCGCAGCACCAGCACGTCGGCGTAGCAGCACATGGTCTGCACGGAGTCGGCCAGCGACTCGCCCTTCTGCGCCGAGGAGGTGGCCTCGGAGAAGGACAGGACGGAGCCACCCAGCCGGCTCATGGCCGCTGCGAAGGAGCTGCTGGTCCTTGTGCTTGCTTCGTAGAACATGGTCGCCATCACCTTCCCCTGCAGGGGCCGTGCTGTCACCTCGGGGAGCCCGGGACACCCCCATCTGGGACAGGGCTCCCTTGGGCTGCCTGGGGGCCACGGCTCACCTTGAGGATGTCAATGCTCCGCTCCTTCTGCACCAGCAAGCGCAGGACGTGGGCCACATTGAACAGGTGGGACAGCTGTGGGGACAGGTGGCTCAGGGGACGCAGGGTGCAGAAGGCACCGCAGCTCCCATGGGCCCCTGGTCCCTGTGCCCACCCACCCAGGCACCTGGTTCTTGGAGAATTGTCTGACAGAGAGAATGTGCTGCCCGATGAGGGGGTGCAGATGCCCAGCGAGGGGGTGCAGCATTGGGGAGGTCTGGACGTGGGGGGAGCGCTGGGGAGAGGCCTGGCGTGGCAGGGGGCCCAGTGGGTTGAAGTGGCTGTCCTGGATTGCCGCCGCATCTAGGGCACCAAGAGCAGCTGGTGAGCCCACAGGGGTGCCCAGGGGAGCCCAACCACCTGCTGTAGGCCTGGGACCCCCACTGTGGACCCCTAGATCCCCTCTGCACTCACCTAGGTCTGCTGCCTTCCTGCTGGACTTCTCACGGGCATCCTCAGCTGGGCAGAAGAGGGGAGTGGTGCCATTAGGGGGTGTGGGGAGCAGCGGCACCCTGGGCCTTGCTGTCCTCCCAGGGTGCTGCTGGTACAGCACAGTCCTCCTGGCACTCGGCAGCACCAGACAAACCACGTCAGGGCCCACTGCCAGGGTGAAGGCCACCCAAGGACAGGCAGGCCAAGCCCCACATCATGCTGCGCCCCTCTCCCCATGCACCCTGCAATTCCCAATTGGCCACCCCCCAATCACACTGGCAGGCGAGGGGTCCCCGAGGTGCTGTGTGGGCCAGGGTGGGAGCAGAGCAGGTGGCACAGCCATGCCCTGCCCCGTGGCGCCCAGCACCGGGTGCAGGAACGGGCCCACGGTAGGCGGCGCGGGCAGCCCGGGGCCCGCAAGGCACCTGGGGGAGGGGATGCACTCATGGGCTGCAGTTAGTGCCATTAGTGAGTCCCCCCCCCCAATCATTACCGGTGCCTCGGGCGCCCGGGCGGTGCGCGGCTCCCAGCCTCTGGAACGCTGAACGGGACACAAGGGCCGGCGTCAGCGGGGCCGCCCGTCCGCGGCCCCAGACCCGGCCCCAGGTAGCGCACCCACTGCATCCCCCGCCACGCTTGCAGCCCCCGCCACCGCCCCCCTACCTGGCAGCCCAGGGTCGGAGGCCCGGTGGATGCGGGGTGGGGGGTGGAAGCGCGCGTCGCCCATGGGGCCGGGCCGGCGGGGGCTGGGGGCTCGTCCACGCAGAGTCTCACCAGCTGCATTGTGCCGGGGCTGCTCGGGGGTCTGCAGTGAGAGATCCCGTTGGAGCCAGGGTGGACGGGCACCCCCACCAGCCCCACGCATCCCAGTACCTTCACAATGTCCTTGGCAGGGGCCACGTGTGGCGGCACCACAGCTCCTGAGGGCCACTTCTTCACGTCTTGCCCATAGCCAGGGGGCACCAGCACCTGCATTCACGGGGGTGATGGGGTTTGGGGTGATGGGGTTGGTGCTGAGGGACCCCTTCAGTGCTTGGGGATCCTGACAACACAAGGGAAAACAGACCCAGGGCCTTACCTGCCCGTCGATGTAGGCAACCTCCCCACGCAGGACCACCCTGCGCACCGTCCCCTTCACCTTCATGCCCTCAAAGGGGGTCCAGCGGGCCTTGGAGAAGGCCGTGCAGCCAGGGATGACCCACTCGTGCTCCAGGTCCACCTGCCAGGACAGTGGGTCAGAGGCAGCAGGGCCAGAATCAGACCTGGGGCAGGTGGGCAGGGACCCACCTCTACATAGGTGTCCTCCTGTGCTGGCAGCCCAAAGATCTTGCGTGGGTTTTCGTAGAGGCGCTGGACAATGTCCTCCATGCTGAGCCGCCCCTCGGAGACGGCCGTCAGCAGCAGGGGCAGCATCGTCTCCAGGCCAGGGTACCCAGGAGGCGGCTGCTGGCCCTGCTTTTCCTCCAATGTGTGGGGGGCTGCAGGACAAGGCTGGTCACCAGGGGCTGTCCCCACCCCTTGTCCCCGCCCCGCAGCCACTGTCCCCCAGGGCTCACCGTGGTCTGTGGCGAAGCAGTCGATGGTGTCCATGTTCTCCCAGAGCGCTTCCACATCCTGGCGGGTGCCCAGCACTGGCCGCACAGCTGCCCGACCCTCCCCGAGGCGCCCCAGGTCATCCTGGCTCAGGAAGAGGTGGTGCGGGGCCACCTCACATGTCACCGGGATCCCCCTCTGCTTGGCCGCCTTGATCAGGAGGATCTGGAGGAGCTGCAGTTAGCAGGGGGAACACAAAGGGCCCCACACCCTGACCTTGGAGCCCACTGTCCCGACTCCCAGCTCACCTCCTCCCTGCGGGCCACGTGACAGATATGGACAGGGCGCTGGTACAGCTGGGCCACCATTAGCACCGCGGCCACCGTCTGCCGCTCCGCGTGTGCCACGACAGGCAGGTGCTGCGGCCACTGCTCCAGGTGCTGGGGGGAAATGGGGCCGGTGGGCACCAGCACTGGGAGCGGCTCTGCCCCGTGCCAGCCCCTCCCCGCCCGCTGACCTCCATCCACAGCGACACATCGTCCATCCGCAGGCTGGAGAAGGTGTCATTCAGGTACATCTTGAGCCCAGCGGCTGCCCCAGCCAGGGGGCCCAGCGTGCCAGCGTTCTCCAAGGAAGCTCCCAAGAAGAGGGCGAAGTCGCAGCGGGCCCCAGCCTCAGCCAGCTGTGGGGTGTGAAGTGGTGGGTACCATGGCAGGGCCAGCCCCACCAGGGGCAAGCAAGGCCACTGCAGGCAGTGGGACCGTCACGGCTGGCATGGCAGTGCCCAGGGAGGGGATGTGACCATCAGGCTGGCAGCAGCTCCTCACCTTCTGTGCCAGGGCAAAGGAGGCGGCGTCGGTGATTGCAGGGTTGGTGTTGGGCATGGCACACACCATGGTGATGCCCCCAGCCAGGGCGGCTGCCGTGCCCGACGCAAAGTCCTCCTTGTGGGTGCCGCCCGGCTCACGGAGGTGGACGTGCACATCGATGAGGCCTGGGGAGTGTCAGCCTCAGCACCGGCAGCCCCCAGCCCCAGGGGACACGGCAGCACAGCAGGGAAACATCTCCTCTCCCCGCAGTGCTCACGGATGTGCCCAGCCTGACTCCCAGTGCTGCTCCAGCTCCAAACGGTCTCCCGGGAAGCCCCTGGCCCTGCTGTGGCCCCTGTCCCACCTACCTGGCAGACGGATGAGTTTCTGGGACGTCATGCAGTCCACGTGCATCTTCATTGGGGGTGCTGCCCCGATCTGGCCTAGTGCCTGCAGAAGAGACAGCAGCTGTGAGGCAGGACCCCAGGCCAGGGTAACAACAGCTGCCCGAGTTGGATCCCAAAAGCAAGCCCTGCACAGCGATGACTGCACACAGTGCCCGCCCCACAGCACCCACACCAGGACTTCCGTAACCTCCCTTCGCTCCCTTCCACCGCACATACTCCCTGGGCCCCCGTGTGTCCCTGCCCACCTCCACGAAGAGCTTCGTGCACTTGATGTCGATGATGAGGGGCACGGAGTAGTCGACGGCCAGGCGCCGGGTGCGGTACCCCTTGGTGACAAAGGAGGAGAGCCGGCGGCCCCCCGAGTTGCGCATCGACAGGTTGATGACCATCTCAAAGTGGTTCTCGGCCAGGTAGTCCAGGATGCTGCGCTGGGTCTCCCGGGTGCCAGCCTCGCTGCCATCAGCCTCCTCGAAGTGCCAGTCCACGGCCTTCACCTGCAGGCAGCGACCCTGTCAGGGCCCCCCACTTCCCCCAGGGGTGCCCCTGGCCCCACAAGCCCCCAGCTCCAACCTTGATGCCATGCTCGGTGTAGAAGTCGGCGGTGCCAAGGCTGGCATACAGGTTGTAGCCGAGGGTCTCCAGTGTCCGCACCGTGGGCAGCAGCTCGGCTTTGTTCTGCAACAAGATGGGGGCCTGTCAGAGGGTAGAGGGGAAACCCTTACCCCCCCAGCATAGTCCCCACACACACCTTGTAGCTGCCAATGGTCAGCAGGATGTTTTTCTTGGGGATCTTGAAGCCGGTGCTGAGCATGGCCTTCAGGTATGCCTCACAGCGGTTCTCCCCAAAGCAGGCCACCTCGCCTGTGCTCGTCATCTCCACCCCCAGCACCACATCAGCACCCGCCAGGCGTGAGAAGGAGAACTGGGGCACCTGGGGGCAGCGTGGGGCTCAGGGGCTGCCCAGCCCCACGCCCCAGCCCAGCCTCCACGGCCCCTGCTCACCTTGACACCTACAATGCCCGTGCCCATCATCAGCCCCACAGGCTCCACGTCCTCGCCCATAATCACCTGGCTGGCCAGAGCCACCAGGTCCACCCCCAGAGTCTTGGACACAAAGGGGAAGGAGCGGGAGACGCGGACATTGCACTCGATCACCTTCAGCTGGTCATCCTGGGGGAGAGGGGATGGAATGAGGCCCAGCTGGGGACACGAGGTGTCCTCCCACCGGCACTCTGTGCCCCAGCATGGCCCCCAGTCCCTGCACCTTGGCGATGAGTTGCAGGTTGAAGGGTCCCGTGACCTGCAGCTCCTGCCCGATGGCGTGGACAATGGCCTTTATGCGCTCCAGGGTCTTGGGAGTGATGTCCTGGGGGGGTGTCACCAGCGTGGCATCGCCTGAGTGCACCCCAGCGTTCTCCACGTGCTCCGAGATGGCGATGGCCACCACAACACCGTCACAGGCCACCGCGTCCACATCGATCTCCTGTGAGGGGGAACACGGTCACGGCCTGTCACTGGGGGACAGGGCTCTCAAGGTGCCCTGGGGCTGGAGTAGCCCCCTGGACGGACCTTGGCCTCTTGGATGAACTTGGAGATGACAACAGGCTGCTCCTTGGACACGGCCACAGCATTGCTCAGGAACTTTTCCAGGTCGCTGTCCGAGTAGGCCACGTTCATGGCAGCACCACTCAGCACGTAGGAAGGGCGCACGACGCAGGGGTACCCCACCTTGCAGCAGAAGTACTTGGCTGACTGTAAGAGATGGAACCTCAGGAGATGCTCTGAGGGTCATCCTGCGCCAGCCCATCTCCCTCACCAGGCCCCACCTCCATGTCAGAGAGGTTCTTCCAGAGGGGCTGGCTGATGCCAATGGAGTCGAGCAGGCGGGAGAACTTGAAGCGGTTCTCAGCCGAGTCGATGGCCTCTGGGGAGGTGCCCAGGATGCGACACTGCTGCCGGTGCAGGGCCATGGCGATGTTGTTGGGCAGCTGCCCACCCATCGACAGGATCACGCCCTCAGGGTTCTCCAGCTCATAGATGTCCATCACCACCTGCAGCACCACGCGGTGCAGGGGGACGGTTTGGACAGGGCCATGGCAGCCCTTATCCAGTCCCACGGCGGGCAGAACCCCCACCCCACAGTGGGCAGGACTCCAACTCCCTCACCTCAAAGGAGATCTCGTCGAAGTAGAGGCGGTCACACATGTCGTAGTCGGTGCTCACTGTCTCAGGGTTGTAGTTCACCATGATTGTCTTGAAGCCCATCTACTGGGGGTGGGACAAGGTGAGCCCAGGGCCCCCCACCCACTCTCTGACCACATCCTCTGACCAGGGACACCCACCCCCCATCCCAGAGGGTGCTGGGGCCCGTCCGACCTTGCGGAGCTCCTGGATGCAGCCGACAGCACACCAGTCGAACTCGACGCTGCTGCCAATGCGGTAGACGCCAGAGCCGATGACCATGACGTGGGGCTCGTGGAAGGTCAGGTCGTGCTCGGAGCCATTGTAGGTCAGGTACAGGTAGTTGGTTTGGGCCGGCCACTCCGCCGCCACCGTGTCGATCTGCTTCACCACTGGCAGGATCTTCAGGTCACGCCGCATCTTCCGCACGGCCAGCTCGGTGCTGCACAGGGCTGGGTGAGCACCAGGACTGGGACAGGGGGCAGGGCGGGGCCGCCCCTTCCCCGACTCACCTGAGCACGGCCAGGGCCACCTGCTTGTCGGAGAAGCCGAGCTGCTTGGCACGCTTGAGCACGGTGGGCGGCATGGTGCCCTGCTGGCCGCGGTACGACTCCAGCAGCACCGCGTGGTCCGCGATGTTCTTCATCTTGTGCAGGAACCACCGGTCAATCTTGGTCAGCTCATACAGCCGCTCGATAGAGTACCCGGCCCGCAGCGCCGCCGCCAGCACAAAGATCCGCTTGTCTGTCGGCGTCTCCAGCTCCTGCCAGGCCAGAGGGGTGAGCGGGGCTGGGGAAGGCAGGCGGCCATCTCTCCCCCAGGACTACACCAGCAGCACAGACTCCCCAGACCCCAGCGCTCACCATGTCCGAGGCCGGCTTCACCATGTGGTCAAAGCCCACACAGTTCTCATCCACCATCCTTAGCGCCTTCTGGAACGCCTCCTCAAAGTTCCTCCCGATGGCCATGACCTCACCTGAAGAAGGAGAGGTGAGCAACCAGACCCCACGCCCACCCTGTGCCCACGGGCGCCGCTGCCCCCCTGCACTCACCCACGCTCTTCATGGAGCTGCCGATTTTGGTGCTGACACGGAGGAACTTGCTGAGGTCCCAGCGCGGGATCTTCACCACGCAATAGTCCAGGCTGGGCTCGAAGTTGGCTGTGGTGGAGTTGGTGACAGAGTTCCTGGGGAGGGCACGGAGGTCAGCGGCTGGGGCTGTGCCACCGTGGCAGTGCCTGGTCCTGTGCTGCCGCAGCACCTTACCTGAGGAGGGGCAGGGGAATGCCCAGGGCCAGCTTGGCAGCCACGTAGGCCAGCGGGTAGCCGGTGGCCTTGCTGGCCAGGGCTGAGCTGCGGGAGAGCCGGGCGTTCACCTCAATGATGTAGTACTGTGGGCAGTGGGCGGGCAGGGTCAGCGGGTGCCGTGGGGCACGGCTGAGCCGGCAACACGGCCAGACCCGCTGGATCCCAGAGATGCCACAGCATGGGGAGGATGATGTGGCACAGACTCACGGGGCAGGACCCGGGGCCCCCCAGGGTAGGGCTGGACAGGGGTTGGGAGTGGGAGCCAGGACTTTCAGGGAGTTGCTTGTACCTGCTCTGACTCAGGGTTGAGAGCGTACTGGATGTTGCACTCGCCCACGATGCCCAGGTGCTGCACCACCTTGATGGCCGTGCGCCGCAACATGAAGTACTCGGTGTCATTGAGGGTCTGGCTGGGGGCCACCACGATGGACTCTCCCGTGTGGATCCCCAGCGGATCCAGGTTCTCCATGTTACACACCTGGCAGTGGGGGGGGTCACTGTGAGCTGGGGGCTCCCCACCACACATGCTGCCCACAGTAGGTCCCTCTCAGCTCCCACCACATCCTACCCTGCCCAGCCAGAGCTGGAACACAAGCCCCTGGGACACCCAACATCAGCCCACTCAGAGCATGGGGGTGCAGGGCTCTGGCTCACAGGGTGCAGCTCCCAGTGGCACACAGGAGCTGTGCCAGCACCACATGAGGCACAGGAGAGCCCTCCCAGGGGACAGGGTCTAGAAGGAGCCCCCCACCCTCAGCACCTGCCCCATGTCCATCCCCGCTCAGCAGCCCGGAGGTCTCCCCCCATCCTGTACCGTGACACAGTTGTTGTAGGCATCCCGCACCACCTCATACTCGATCTCCTTCCAGCCCTTGAGGGACTTGTCCACCAGCACCTGGGAGGTGTGGGCGAAGGCCTGGCTCACCAGGGAAACCAGCTCCTCCCGGTTGTTGGCGAAGCCGGAGCCCAGCCCCCCGAGGGCGTAGGCAGAGCGCACTAGCACCGGGTACCCCAAACGCTCAGCCGCTGCCTGTGCCTGCAGGAAACAATGCGGTGATGGTGGGAACGGGAAGAACAGGCCCCTGCCCTGCCCCTCGGCCCCACAGCCCACTGCGAACCTGCTCCAGGGAGGCAGCAGCCTCGCTGGGCGCCACGTGCTCCCCGATCTCTTCCATCTTCTCCACGAAGACCTTGCGATCCTCCGTCATCTCGATGGAGGCAACGGGGGTGCCCAGCACCCGCACATGGTACCGCTCCAGCACGCCCGCCTTGGTCAGCTCCACCCCACAGTTCAGGGCCGTCTGACCCCCGAAGGTCAGCAGCACCCCATCGGGGCGCTCATTCCGGATCACCTGGGGGACACAGGGCAGTGGGACAGGAACCAGGGCAGGTTCTGTGCCCTCCTCCAGTTGCTGCCATGCCTGTGCTGCCCCTCAAGTCCCTTCCACCCCCACCCAGCCCTCCATGCACCAGCCCCTTAGCTGCCCCCAGCCCAACCATCCCTGTACCCCTAAACCGCCGCCTCCCAGCTGGTGCCCTGGGGTGCTCACCTGTGTGACGTACTCGGGGGTGATGGGCAGGAAGTACACCTTGTCTGCCAGCCCTTTGGAGGTCTGCACCGTGGCAATGTTGGGGTTGATCAGCACCGTCTGGATGCCCTCCTCCTTCAGTGCTTTTATGGCCTCATGGGGAACAGAGGGGTCACAGCTGGCAGCCCTGTGCCCCTGCCACCTCAGTGACCCCCACCGGTCCCTGTGCCCTGGGGTGGGTGCTCACCTGTGACCCCGAGTAGTCGAACTCGCCTGCCTGCCCGATGGAGAGGCCGCCGGAGCCCAGGATCAGCACCTTGCGGGGCCGGGCCGCGTCCGGGCCTCCTGCCAGCGCCTTCGTGTAGGTCAGCCAGTGCCGCAGGCGCTCCCGCACTGGAGGGACACGGCGTGCTGGGGACGGGGCTGCAGGGACCCTGGGCACAGCCCTGTCCCGCAGTCTCTGCCCCACGGTCCTGCCCATGGCCTCAGTCACCCTTCATGCTCACACCCACCTGTCTGGGCACTGCTGTCCCCCTTCTGCAGGTCTTGTGCCACCTCCACGAAGACATCAAAAAGCCCCTCCAGGTCCGTGGGTCCAGCACAGTGCTCGGGGTGAAACTGGACGCTGTGGAGGAGGTCAGGCAGGGCACAGCCCTGGGCCCCCCCTGCACCCCCAGCCACAGCCCACAACCCCTGGCCCCCTCCGCCTCAGCCCCACGCCCACCTGAAGAAGGGCTTGTGCTGGTGGACGAGGCCCTCGTTGGAGCCGTCGTTGGCGTTGGTGAAGAGCGGGGCCCAGCCGGGTGGGAGGTTGCTCACCTCCACCGCGTAGCCGTGGTTCTGCGCCGTGATGAAGCAGCGCTGTGTGTCCTCGTGCAGGCACGGCTGGTTGTGCCCACGATTCCCGTACCTGGGCAGTGGGATGGGTGTCAGGCAGCCCTGGCAGCCAGGACCCCAAAGTGACCCCAGCCGCAGCCCTCCACTCACTTCATCTTGTAGGTGCGGGCACCGAGGGCTAGGGCAAGCAGCTGGTGCCCCAGGCAGATCCCAAAAACCGGCTTGGGCTGGGGCGCGTCCAGCACCCGGCGGAGGTTGGACACAGTCTCCTGGCAGAGCTGTGGGTCCCCAGGGCCGTTGCTGATGAACAGCCCATCAAAGTCTGTGTTGAGAGAGCAGTGGGGTTAGAGTGGGGCCCCCCAGCCCCTCAAATGCACAGTAGGGTCCCCCAAGGCCGCCACTGGGTCACAGCACCCCCGTAGTGAAGAACCCTGAGGCCCCAGCCCCCCCCAACACCTCAGCAGAGTCACACCAACACCTGTCCCAGTGGCAGCAACGGACCCCCAATCCACCACGGCTTCCCTTGCAGTCACATTAGGGCCCCGCAGTAACACAGTTCAGAGCCTCTCATGCCAATCACAGCAAGGTAACCCAAGCCCACGGTCCCCCTCCTGCAGTGTCACACCAAGGGCCCCGAGCCCAAAAGCCCCCAGGATGGACAACACCAAGACTCCTCAGCCCATGACACAGAGCAGGACACAGGTGCCTGCTGCCCCCAGCACCAACCAAGCAGACAGCCCCAGCCCCAGACTCTGTCTCCCCACCCCTCGGTGGGGCCCCAGGACATCCCTGGCCGGTGTCATCTCACCTGCAGGGTCCAGCGGGTGGTTCCAGGGCACCACGGTGACAGCCGCCCCCCGCTCGCACAGGCACCGCACCTGGTTGTTCTTGAGGCCGCAGTCGAGGGCCGTGATGCGCAACGACCCAGCAGGATTGAACACACGTGGCACCTGTGGGGGGTGGGGGTGGATCACCTGGTCCCTCACAGGGACCAGCCCTCTGCAGCAAGAGGCTCTGCAGTCCCCACCGCTGCCTCCCAACCCCGCTCAGCCCTCGCCCCCCTCATACCTTCAGCGACACCTCCTGCACCAGGTGCTTCTTGCTGGGGTCCTCAAAGGGGAGGCTCCCCTTGGGGGTCCCATCTGGCACCAGCTTCCCCAGCAGCGTCCCCTTCTCACGGATCTTCTTCGTCAGCGCCCGGGTATCCACCCCTGTGGGTGGGCTGTGAGACACAACCCCACAGCCCTCGCCCACCCCAGCGGGACCCTGTGCCCAGGCAGTATCGTCACCCCCAAATCCCAACACTGGGTTGACCTCCATGGGGGCAAATCCCAACACAGAGACAGGACCAGCTCAGAACTTACAGACCCCCAACCCCTAGACCACCCTGCAGTCTCCCCAGTCTCACCTTCCAACCCGGGGATGTTCTGCTCCTTCAGCCACTGGTCCAGGGAGCGGGATGCACTCCAGTGGCTGGGGGTCTCTGAGCACTCGCCCACCACCAGTGCAGCCACGTGGATCTTGCTGGACTCGAACCACTGGGGGAGCAGGGCGTGAGCCGGGCCAGGCGGACGGTCACCAGCCCAGGAAAAGTCCCAGGGGACACGGACCCCATCCCTGGCTCATAGTCTGGGACCGGTCACCCCCAGTGCTGGGCTGCCATTGCCCCCACCTTGTCCCACACCCATCCTGGTGAGGCTGAGCCTTGGTCCAGGGGAGGCCTGCTGACAGCAAGACCCCCAGGGTCAGCGTGGGTTGGGCAGCATAGCACAACTAGGCTGGACTCTGCCCCGAGACAGGCAGTCTGGAGGCCAAGGGGCTGGGAGGGGGCTGGGGCCTCGAGCTGGCCCAGCGCTACCTTGCCCTGGGGGGCCAGGACCCCCACTCTGCAACGGAGCCCTGGCAAGGACACACACACAGCCCCACTCCCCAAGTGCTGTGAGGGCACTTCAATCCCAGGTCTCCCCCTGCCAGACCCAGTCCTTACCATGTCAGAGCACCCTGGACTCTGCTGTGGCTCTGGCCTGGCAGGATCAGAGTCAAACCTCCACCTGCCACCACGTGCCACTCGCTGCCCTGCCCTGGCACCCTGTGCCATTCTGTGTTGTCCTGCCTTGGCACCTCGTGCTGCCCATCCCACAGTGGCACCCAGCATCATCCCGTTCAGCCACGTTCTGCCGCGGCACCACGACGGGACACGCTGCAGCCTGCCCCGCCGCACCCAGCTCCCCTTGCTCACCCTGCTGAGGCCGAAGGCGTCGGGTTCGTCACGGGGCACCCCGTAGTTGCCGACCAGCGGGTAAGTGAGCACCAGGATCTGCGCCTTGTAGGAGGGGTCGGTGAGGGCCTCGGGGTACCCCACCATGCCGGTCTGGAACACTGCGCGGGGATCGGGATGGGGGTGATGGGACGACCCGCCGTGGGGCACGAAGCCGGGCCGATCTCGGGGGACCCCGAGGGGACCGAATCGCCGGGCCGCGACGGACCGGACCCGCCGTTCCCTCCCATCCCCGCTGCCGGTCTCGGGCCGCCTCCCGACATCCCGGCTCCGGCCCGGCTCCTCCGGCCGCACTCACCGACTTCCCCGGCGGCGGCCCCGGCGGCCCCGAAGGGACGGCCGTGCAGCACCGACCCGTCCTGCAGCACCAGCCGGGCCATGGCGGCGCCACGTGCGCTCCGGAGGCTCCGCGGCGGAGACTGAGCGGCGGCGCGGGGGCGGCGGGAGAATCCGGGGCGGGGCCGCGCCGGGGCCGCCCAGGGCGGGGCGGCGGCACCTGGAGCACCGACCGGGCGGCTCCGCGGGGCGGTGGCGGCGCAAGCAACGCGGGCACCGACCGCGGGTGGGAGAGGAACGGTGGAGCGTGGATGGAGGGGTTGAAGCGGGAGGGGATCGGGCAGGGCGATATCCGGACGATATGGATGCGGCACCCGGATGCACGAACACATTTGAATGAGAGCTGGTTCTCTTGCACTTTGTGACTTGTTTATCTGCTTTTCACCAACATAATCAGGGGAGAGCGCGAACGCAGTCCCCCACTACCACAAATTATGCAGTCGAGTTTCCCGCATTTGGGGAAATCGCAGGGGTCAGCACACCCGGAGTGCAAGGGATGAGCCTCGCCCTGGGAAAACCACCTGCCTGATCATGGCGTCTCCCCTGCCAGGTAAGTATGAGTTGCTTTCGCCAACCCACACCGCCCCCGCACCGCGCACCCACCCCCAACACACGCTCACCGCCCACCCGGCCTCCCGCCCACCCGGACCCCTGTTCCCCACTGGCTTGCACGGCTCCATCCCTCACAGCGCCCGCTGACGCGCGTGGCCGCGGAGTCTTAAAGCGAGATGTGTCCCGGCGGTCCCCGCGAGGTAGTATTATTTGCATATCCCCGTCTCCTCATCAGCAAGACCCCGCCCTTCAGTCTGTGACAGCGACGTGTGACCCCACTCCCTCCCGCCAGGGCCCTCCCCTCTGCCCGTCCTGGTCCCGCTCGGTCCTGGTTCCCGCCGCACCCGCGGAACCGACGCGCGTGACTCTCTGCCACGGGGTTCGCCCCTCTTTCGCTCGGTCCCGCCGAGGGCTGATGGCCCGAGTCGGGCTGGCCCGTGTCCCCGAGCCGGGCGCTGGCAATGCCGACGGTGCGTTCACTGGCCATTGACGCGTCAGTGCTGAGCCGGGGGGACTCACCGTACCTTGGTTCCACTGCGGGAGCTGCGTTACACGGGTTCCTGGCACCCATATCTTGGGGTACCTCCCTCACCGCTGTGTCCCGGGTCTCCCATTAACCCTGCTTGTGGATGAACTGTGTAGCCACTGACAGTCTCCAGCCTAAATCTTTCCACCTCCTCTGCTCCTCTTTCTCCCCATCCCCTCCTGCACACAGCATCGTTCCTCTGGCCCCTGCCTGCCCAATCCAGGCCTCGTTCCAGCCTCTCACATCCTAGTTTGCTCTCAGGTCAGATCAGCTGAACCCTCACGGACACAACCACTAACGCCAACAAACCCAACCAGCCCTCCGTGCCAGCCCCAGCAGTTTGCTTATCCATCCTCCCACACTCGAGAGTCATCCCCACCCACCCAAAGGTTTTGCTCCCGATGTGCCAAGAAGCGCCAGAAGTTCTTGAATTCTAAGAAAGGCCATCTCTATTCTCCACCCTCTGCTCTGCACAAAGACAATGTGTGCTGTTAGATCCCAATCAGCAGTGCCCAGACAGCAGCAGTGGGACTGTGGAGAGCTGCGTTGGCTGAGGGCACGTTGGGGTCTGTGGGGTCACGGACACCGGGTGCTGGACCTGGTGGGTCTGGGGTGCTGTGATTGCTGGTGTGTAACAGCCCCTCACCTTCCCTGTGGAGGGTGCACGGGCACTTCTACAGCATCGTGTTCTTGTGAGTGGTTCCTCAGAGGGCATCTGCTCTCACCATGCACCACCAGCACCCAGAGCCCCATGGTCTCAGCACTGGGGGTTGCTGGGCTGTGAAGGTGTCCGTGTATGGACCTTGTAGGTGCCATCATGTCAACTGTACTGGACCCCAGTACAAACCAGTATCACCCAGTAGGGTCCTGTGTGTCTCCTACAGCCCTGCCAATCTCTGGGGACCGTGAGTCCCCGCTCCGGCTGGGGAAGCGTCCCCTGCTTTCCTCTTTGCAGGGTCAGCCAGCAGCGGAACTGAGTCCGTGTCCCTGAGACACACGGGTCACCCCGGTCATCCGCGGCTCTCGGTCCCGGTGCCGCCCCATGGGACCCTCCGCTGCCAGTGCCGCGGTGACAAAGCTCTGCTGGCGGTGCGGCTCCGGCCCGGCCTCGCTCGGCTATGACACACGAGCCCCGCGCGGCACCGGCCGGACCCAGACCGGGAACGGGATCCGGTGCCCGCTGCGGCGGGACCGGCGGGACCTGAAAGGGGCGGGGCCTGAAAGGGGCGTGACCACACGTGAGCAGCTGCGCTCTGAGAGGGGCGAGGCCTCAGCGGAGGAGGGGCATGTTCATGTAAATCATTCCCGCCGCACGGGCCGCCGGGAAATATCCCGCTCTAAGACCCCGCGGCCACACGCGTCAGCGGGCGCTGCAAAGGGCAGAGCCGTGCGGACCGGTGGGGAATGCGAGGCCGGGTGGGCGGGAGGCCGGATCCGCGGTGAGCGTGTGTTTGGGGTGGGTGCGCGGTGCGGGCGCGGTGTGGGTTGGCGAAAGCAACTCATACTTACCTGGCAGGGGAGACACCATGATCAGGCAGGTGGTTTTCCCAGGGCGAGGCTCATCCCTTGCACTCCGGGTGTGCTGACCCCTGCGATTTCCCCAAATGCGGGAAACTCGACTGCATAATTTGTGGTAGTGGGGGACTGCGTTCGCGCTCTCCCCTGATTATATTGCTGAAAAACAGATGGTCGTGCTCTATCAAGGCAGTAAAAAATTTAAGGCATAATGTAATGTAAGATGTCCTGCTGGCCGAGGACTGTGGCCCCACAGCTTACGGTGCTAAGTAACAAGTGCGCGGCTGCTGGAGGAGGCGGGTGGGAAGCGGAGAGGCCTCTAATGGACGGGGACAGAGTGAGGGACACTGGAGCAGCGAGATGTGGCCCCGCGGGTGTTGGCAATGAATCCCGAGGTGTCCGGGACCCTTCGAACATGCGGGAAAGCTGTGCGGGCGGCCCGCTCGCCCTCCCGGTGCGAGGCTCGGGAATAGCCGGGCGTCCTGGGGCATCCCCGGGCGCGCTCTCCGAACAAGCACTGCCAATGCACGGGAGACGCATCTCTATTCCCCTCTGGAATTGGCCAACGGATCCCTAAGCGGTCTCTGGGCTGCGGCATCTGAAGCCGGGACAATCCCGGCCTGTCCCATCCCGTGTCTGAACGGCCCGGGAACCACCGCGAGAGCGGCTCCGCGCCGGGGAAGGGTGGCGGAAATGACGGTCCCGTTCCGTTGTTACTTTTAATTAGCAAACAAGAAACTCCTAAGTCCAATTTGTGAGCATTAGTGGACAGGAGTTATTATCAACACTGAACACACAGAGAGGATTGCTTCTCTAATCTCTGTGTCCTGTTCTCGTTCAGCGTAGCTAATATTTACGTACAATTTTACATATAAATGCCCTACATATTCACTACTTTTCTCAGAAAGTTCATTCAGATGGTAATTAGCTCTGAGAAGTTCCTCGGAAGTCCTTATTTGGTCACTCGGATCTTCTGGTGCTCTCTTGGTGGTTTCTGGTGGTCTTCAGGAATTTGAACTTTCCTTGCAATTTTCCGTTGAGCAGCGTATTTACAGCTGGTTATAGAGTGCCTTTGTTCAGCATCTCTTATCAAAAATTGGATACTTATGTTACAACTACTCCAACCGAAAGCATTCATAAACTTGCTTATATTGCAATTGAACCCTGACAGAAATTTACATTATAAAGGCCCGTGGAAAACTACTGAACAACGGAGAATTACTGCCCTCAGCGTGAGCACCGCCCGGCTCACAGCTGTCGGGTCCGTAAGCGCTGCCGGACTTCCCGGGGGCGGGAATTGGACACATCTTGTCCAAACCCAAGTCGGACGAAGTCTCTCCCCCGCTCCGTCGCACCCGCGGGGTCAGTGTGCGGGACCGGCCGCCGACCCGAGGTGCCACCGTCTGCTGCAGCCCGAGCGCGGGGCCGGGTCGGAGCCGCTTCTCGGCGTGAGAGTCTCGGGCCGGGGCCGAGCTCGGGCACTGCTCGGCCCTTCGGGCGGTGGCGGGAGAGGTGAGGCCGGTCCGGTCCCGCAGGGCTCCGCTTTCCTGCCGCTCCCACACGGACAGAGCCGCGATCGGGAGCGGGCGGGTTCCTCCGGCGGGGGCTGGACTTGCCCGGCGGGGCAGAGCCTGAATTTATCAGAGGATTCCTGAGCGCCGCATTGGTCCTACAAGTGCCAGGCCTGAGGGGCACGGGAGCTCTACCAGATTCTGGGAGCGAGCGATGTCCACAGAACTCCGGACATTGATAACATTGCTCAGGTAGCGGGATCCAATTAAGAGTCACTCACTATCCTTTCGATTTCTGTTCTTATAACTCCTTTGTCAGGGGAGAGCGCGAACGCAGTCCCCCACTACCACAAATTATGCAGTCGAGTTTCCCGCATTTGGGGAAATCGCAGGGGTCAGCACACCCGGAGTGCAAGGGATGAGCCTCGCCCTGGGAAAACCACCTGCCTGATCATGGTGTCTCCCCTGCCAGGTAAGTATGAGTTGCTTTCGCCAACCCACACCGCCCCCGCACCGCGCACCCACCCCCAACACACGCTCACCGCCCACCCGGCCCCGAACCCGTCCGGCCTCGCGTTCCCCACCGGCCCGCACGGCTCTGCCCTTTGCAGCGCCCGCTGACGCGCGTGGCCGCGGGGTCTGTGCGCGGGACGTGTCCCGGCGGTCCCCGCGAGGTAGTATTATTTGCATATCCCCGCCCCCTCCTCCGCTGCCCCTCCCCGGGCTCCGTGCGCAGGGCAGCGCCCCCTGGCGGATCCTCCCGAATGGGTTCGGATCCATTGGATCCATTGGAATGGAGGGAAGCGGGGCTGGATGTTTAACAGGCGTTTCGTCGGGAAGAGAGAAGGAACATCATGGACGGTTGTTTCCCAAGTGATGTCTGTACAAGTGATGTCTGTAACCGTAGGGAAGAGGGACAAGACAAGGAGAAGAGCCGGGTGAAATTCCCAAAGCCGTTGTCAGCTGCCCTAACCGACATGCCAGGGCAGGGAGGAGGCAGAGGGTGAGGTAGATTTTGGGGGAAAGGGTGGAGATGAACACCCCTCCAGAAGGATCAGGGTGCCTGTTGCAGACAGGAGGGACAATGGGAAAAGGAGCGTCCCAAACTGCAAACGGACAGAAGGGAGAATCGGAAGAGATGGGAATTATGGCAGAAATTGGGCTGGACTGAAGGGGACTGGTCCTCAGGCCAGTTCTCAGCTTCCAGGTAAGCTGGGGAATGAAACAATGAATTTTCTAGTGGATACTGGAGCAGCTGATTCCATAGGCCCTGAGGGACCATTAGCAAAAGGAAAGTCAGTGTTGGTGCTGTGAAATTCCTCAGGGACAGGGAGTCCCCCAGACCATTTTGCAACCCATGGAATTCGTGACTGGGAACGTAAAATGAACACATCGCTTTCTCCACAGGCTGAGTGTCCTTTGCCATTGCTTGGGCAGGATTTGCTGTGCAAGTTAAATGCACAGTTGACTTCTCCTCAGGACTCTGTCCTGTTGCATATTCCTCTGGAAAATACATGGAAAGCACAGCTCTGCCCACTCACCGAGGGAAACCCGCAGACAAGGGAATCTCCAATGAAGTTTTAGGTGCAGCTGTACCGTTGGTTTGGGCTCTGGGAACTCCGGGACGAGCGAGAAACACAAGTCTGGTAAAATCTGAAGTGAAACCAGGAGTCGAACCAGTAAGAAAAGACCAACATCCCATAAAATGAGGGGCCTGGAGAGGACTGGAACCATTTACAGAGTCATT
>NW_020956607.1:78593-80839 GCF_003031625.1 Empidonax traillii
CTCAAAGCAGGGAAATGATATCAAACCCCTCAAGATTTAAATCTAACTTTGCAATTTTTTTCAGTTGTTCATCAGTAGCTGCAGCCAGACGGCTGTGATCAGCAAATTGTGAACATCCTACATTCGGCTGCTCTTTTGTTTCAAGGAGAAGAGCAGACAATCCCAAGAGCAATGGGCTGTCTGGACAAAGAGCCTCCAGAAGTGTTGTCAGCAGGATTGAGCAGTACCTGGGGAAAGGTAATTCCAGCAGTGGGAGATGGTGATCAGTGACCCACTGACCACCTGCTCAGAACGGCCCCCGACTGAAACAGAGGGAAGAGCTGCCCCTGCAGAGGGAGGGTGAGTGTGGGAAGGGAAAGACACCCAGCACAGAGAGGTTTCAGTGCTAATTGATAACAGTTGTGTAACCTGTAACCAAGGAACACTGGTGCCTTTGTTTGCTCAAATGTATAAATGCTGATGCTCGGGAAGTGGGGAACGGCCTTGGGGGAACCTCCAGCTCCCATCTCTGCGCTAACAGCGATAAAACCCCGAAATCCCTCACCTCGGGGTGGGACTTGGTGCTGCACTCTGCGAACGAGCCTGCGGTGGGGACAGCAGTCCCACTCCAGCCCCCAGGACTCAGTCCCAGTATCAGGGAGCGGCTGGGGCAGGACGAGCCGCCCGTGCTGGGCTCGGGGCAGCGGCTCCCGGCGGTGCCGGGGCCAGACCGAGGGGCTGCAGGACCGGCATGGGGAGCAGGGGGGGCAAAGGGGGAGGGGCCTCATCAGAGCAGGTGAGTCCATGCAAACCGTTCTTGCCACACCACGGGCTGCCGGGACACGCCCTGCTCTAAGACTCCACGGCCACGCGCGTCCACGGGCACTGCGAGGGGCGGGGCCATGCGAGCCTTGGGGAGAACATGGGGCCGGCTGGGCGCAAGGCCAGGTCTGTGGTGAGCGTGTCTTGGGGTGGGTGTGCGGTGTGGGGGTAGTGGGGCTTGGAGAATGCCATTAAAGTGAGCTAGAAGGGGAGACACCATGATCAGGCAGGTGGTTTTCCCAGGGCGAGGCTCATCCCTTGCACTCTGGGTGTGCTGACCCCTGCGATTTCCCCAAATGCGGGAAACTCGACTGCATAATTTGTGGTAGTGGGGGACTGCGTTCGCGCTCTCCCCTGGTTATGTGGTTGTAAAACGGTCACAAAATAACAGGAATTATCCTGACTGTGCTGTGTTACTGTTTTTTCGCTAAACGACCACGCGTGTCCTGTCCAGCACTTTTTGGTTTGGTGGGGCCTGCCAGGCAGTTCCTCGGTAGGGACATTCCTTCTGCTCAATCCCAGTTTGTCCTGACCGTGAGCACCCCAGGCCTGCCACCTCACATCTCCTCCATTCATAGCCTGTGCAGGGGGGATGATTTCCATCTCCCTGTCCTCTCCCCCATCATTTCCATCTCCCTGTCCTCTCCCCCATCATTTCCATCTCCCTGTCCTCTCCCCCATCATTTCCATCTCCCTGTCCTCTCCCCCATTGATGCTGGTTCCACCGAGTCCCTGCTCCCCTCCCAGGGAAGGAACTGGACGAACACACGGTGAGAACCTGTGGCTTTATTGATCCCTAGCAGCCGCAGAGACAGTCGGGCCTGGGCACAGAGACCCCCAGGCCAGGGGGTCCCTTGCCCATCCGCAGCCCCCCACACCACTCAGAGGGTTTTGGCCTTCCTCCGCTGGGTGCCCCACAGCAGCAGGGACACGGATACGGTGGCAGTGCCCAGGATCCCGCCGAAGAGCAGCACCGGGAACGTGCCCTGCCCAGGAGCAGCAGAGAGTGGTGTCACTCCACACAGCCCCCCAAGGCCCTCCCTGATCCGTCTGGGGGGCAGCTGGAGAGGGGTCCCGTCCCACCGGTGCTCACCTCGCGCAGGCACTTGTAGCCATGGAAGGGGCTTTCACAGAGGCACTGGACGAGGCCGGGGCCATCGGGGGCACACACAGAGTTTTCGGGACACGGCCAGGCTGGCAGAGCAGAGCAGGGGGGTCACGGGACCCAGGCAAGACCCCACTGCTGGCCCCAGGCACCCACCACCGGGGTCACAGCCCCTCCCTCCGTACCGAGCTCCATGGAGCCATTGCAGGGGTTCCTCTGGCCCTGGCACCGCCGGCCGCTCCCGTCCACCGTCACTTCCTGCCAGGCGTCACTCCCGCCCGGACACTCCAGCACCGGCGGCACCGCGCTGGGGACAGAGCTCAGCACCAGCCTGCAGGGA
>NW_020956607.1:83247-144770 GCF_003031625.1 Empidonax traillii
CCCGTACTCCTCGGTCCCCATCGTAGTCCCCGTTCCCCCCGTACCCCAGCAGCCGCCCCGGAGAGGGGCCCCGCTCCCGGCAGCAGCGCCCGTCGCTCTCGGTGTCGCGCCGGGACTCACAGAACCGGGACACGATGGAGCCGTTCCGCGGCGGCCCCGGGCAGGTCCCGCACACCTTGAGGGGGTCAGGAGGGCATGGGCAGCGCCGGCACCCGGGGCAGCCCCCGACCCCGGGTAACCTCCAATCCCCGGGCACCCCGACCCCCAGACAACCCTCGCCCTCGGGGCAACCCCCGACTTCCCCGACCGCCGGATACCTCCAAGGCGGTCACCCTAAGGGCAGCCCCGGCCCCCAGTTCAGCCCCGAGCCCGGGGCAGCCGCGATGCGGCCACCCCGACCGGGTACTCACCGACCCTCGGTCTCCCCGTCCCGGGCACTCCCTGACCTCTCGGCACCTCAGATCTGGGACATGCTCCGCCCACCCCAGCCTCCCGCTCCCGTGCCCCGCTGCTCACCGCGGCCCCGCGGGCGCTCCGGGGCAGCAGCAGCAGCAGCGGCAGCAGCAGCGCTACCCCGCCCATGGCGCCGGGCACTGCCCCTCCCCGGGCCGGGCGGCCTCTGGACCAGAGAGGGGTCCCGTGTGGAGTGGGCAGCGGGGCGCGGTGACCGCCCGGGGCAGCGGGGCCGGGACCGGCAGCGGGGGAGGCAGCGCGGCTTCGCCCACAGGGCGGGCGGTGACGCCATCAGAGCGCGCGGGGGCCGGGCCGAAGCGGCGCCGAGGGCGATCCCGCCCTCTTGCGTCATCAGGGCGCGCCCCGCCTGTCAGGCGGCACGTGGGACACGCGCCGCCACCGGTGAGTGTCATACCGGGTCCGCCGGGACAAGGTCACCGCCCGACCCCACACCGCACCGGGCACTGCGGGCACCGGGCTGGCGGCACTGGGGTCACCGGGGACGGGGAGCACAACCCCCGGTTAGGGGCACCGGGGACGGGGAGCACAGCCCCCGGTTAGGGCACCGGGGACGGGGAGCACAGCCTGTGCTGCTCTGACTGCGGCACCGGGGCCACCGGGGACGGGGAGCAGAGCCTAGGCTGGGGTGGCTGGTGTGACTGGGGCACCGGGGCCACCAGGGAGCAGAGAGCCCGGTTAGAGGCACCGGGGATAGCGGAGACGGGGAGCAGAGCGCCCGGTTACAGGCACCGGGGAGAGCGGAGACGGGGAGCAGAGCACCGGGGGCAGGGAGCAGAACCTGGACTGGGGGCACTGGGGAAGGCAGGCTGGGGACAGCAGGGACAGGGCAGCGGGTTCACCGCTCGGGGACACGGGGCACCCCGGGGCTGGAGAAGCGGCGCTGGGAATGCTGAGTTTCGGGGGAACACACCGGGATCGCCCAGGGAAGGGGGCCGCGGGACCGCGGCGGGATCAGTGGGTGACGGGGACACGCGGAGCGCCGCGGCTCTGGGTCGCCGGGTGACGGGGGCGCAGGGGTCACCGGGGCTGGCGGCAGCGGAGCCTCAGGGACACCGAGAGCCCCCGCGGCACGCGAGCCTTGGCCCGGGGCCGGTGGATGCCTCTCGGGACGCGGTGCCCCCGCCCGTGTTTAGTCTCGGCTGGAGAATGCAGGGGGTGACCTTGGACCCAGTCCGGGAGCTGCGCGGGGACGTGTCCCGAGCCGGTGGCGGCGGAGGCGCTGCCCTCTCACCTCCTTCTCCGCCGGGACACCACGGCTCTGCCGCCGCTGACGGACCCCCGCCTGGCCCCCGGCGGGCAGGCCCGGGCAGGCTGTGCCGGGGTGCCAGGAGGGCTCAGCCTAATCCCCCCAGGCATTCCCCCGGCGAGCATTCCAGCGGGGATCACGGTGGGCACAGTGCCACCCCCAGTCCAGCCCTGACCTCCTTGTGCCCCTAACGCTGCCCCGCCGGGATGGGGGGTCCCCTGCAGCCTGTACCCCGTCCCTGGCCAGGAAGGGGGGCCTCCACAGCTGCACCCCCTGCTCCTTGGCACCCGCTGCTCCCAGCAGTCCCTGTACACCTGGGGAGACAGAGGGGGAGTCTCTTCCCGGCCACCCCCTCCTGCTCCACAGGGGGCAGAGCTTGGGGGGACCCTGGGATCCCCTTGTGAGCGAGGCAGGGGTGTCAGAGCCAGCAACTGCTCAGGTGTTTGCTCCACCTGGCTGGTGCCCAGAGCCCCTCGGGCTGCCAGCCCCCCTCTGTCCATCTGTCCATCCCCAGCCACGTGGGGTGTGTGGTGTGGGGGTCACCATTCCCAAGCTTTGCCCTCTGGAATGAGGGTGTGGGGGCTCCTCCTGCCCCTCCTCGCCGGTGCAGACTCAGCTCTGCTGTGCCCTCCCCCACAGCACTGGCTGATCCTGCTGTGGAGGCTACACAGGCTGTGCTGGCCCCGGAGCACTGGGCGGGGGGTGGGCTGGTGGGCTATGCAGGCTGTGCTGTGCTGGCCCCGGAGCACTGGGCGGGGGGTGGGCTGGGCTCTCACACCGGGGGCAGCTCTCCCGGGGCTCTGTACTGTTGGAGTGGTTGGACCGGGCTGGGTTTGGGGGGGGCTGTCCTGCTCTGGAGGCGGCCGTGCTGGGCTTGGCTCCGGTGGGACCGGCACTGCCACGCTCTGGGCTGTCCTGCTCCCGGGGCGGCAGGGTGGGGTTTGGCTCTGGTGGGACCGGCACTACCAGTATCGGAGCAGTCCTGCTCTGGGGGTGACCGTGTTGGGTTTGGCTCCTGTGGGATCAGAGCTGGCCTGCTCTGGGGGCGGCTCTGTTGGGTTTGGCTCCTGTAGGATCAGAGCTGGCCTGCTCTGGGGGTGGCTCTGTTGGGTTTGGCTCCTGTAGGATCAGGTTTGGCTCCTGTGGGATCAGAGCTGGCCTGCTCTGGGGGAGGCCCTGTTGGATTTGGCTGGTTCTGCCAGTGCTGTGAGGGCTGGTGCTGCGGGGGCCTGGGTGCGACTGTTTTTACAGCCATGACCTCAGTGCTCTTTGGAGATGCTTGGGTTCCCCTCGGCGAGGCAGGTGGGGCAGCCCAGGGGTGGCCAAGCCCAGCCCAGAGGGAGGAGAAAGAGGAGGAGGAAAGTCTGACAAAGTCCCCCCCACACCGGGTCCTTGAGGCCAAGATAGAGCGAGCGAAGGTCCCTGCGGTGCTGACACGTCCCTCCCGCAGCTGCCAGCACCGGGGCAATGCTGGCCAGGACGCGCTGCCGGGGCGGCTACTGGTGCTCGGGGTGCCCATGAGGCCAGCGGGGCACGGGCGGCTGGGCAGTGGCAGCGCCATCAGGGCGGCGGCGCAGGGACACGCTCACCATGGAATTCACCACCATCGACTACACCATCTTCGTGCTGCTGCTGGTGCTGTCGTCGGCCATCGGGCTGTTCTACGCGCTGAGCGGCGACCGGCAGCGCACGGTGCAGGAGTTCCTGTTGGCAAACCGCGACATGGGCTGCCTGCCCGTCGCCCTGTCCCTGCTGGCCACCTTCCAGTCGGCCGTGGCCATCCTGGGCGTGCCCGCTGAGATCTACCGCTTCGGCACTGAGTACTGGTTCCTCGGCTGCTCCTACTTCCTGGGGCTGCTCGTCCCAGCGCACATCTTCATCCCCGTCTTCTACCGCCTGCGCATCACCAGCACCTACGAGGTGAGCGGGGGGGCAGGGGGGGCGCAGGGGACCCCATGGCCAGGTGGGACAGTGCCCTGACCCCTCTCCCCGCAGTACCTGGAGCTGCGCTTCAACAAGACGGTGCGAGTGCTCGGCACGGTCACCTTCATCTTCCAGATGGTGAGTGGGGCTGGGGAGCGTGGGGGGCACAAGGGGCGTGGGAGCCAGGCACGGTTCAGGACCGCACTCCCCTCCCCACAGGTCATCTACATGGGCGTGGTGCTCTATGCACCCGCGCTGGCCCTCAATGCAGGTAAGGGGGGACGGGTGGGGGAGATGCTGGGAGCCTGCTTCCCCCCACCCCATTGATGGCCTCTGCCGCTTCCAGTGACGGGCTTTGACCTCTGGAGCGCAGTGCTGACCATGGGGCTGGTCTGCACCCTCTACACTACACTGGTGAGTTCCTGGTGCTGCGGGTGCCCGTGCCCCTGCCATGCTGCGGTGATGGGTGCCGTGACCCTGCAGTGACCCTGTGCCCCCACTGTGATCCTGCCATGACGGGCACGGCGTGTCCTCCAGGGCGGGCTGAAGGCTGTCATCTGGACAGACGTGTTCCAGACGCTGGTGATGCTGGCAGGCCAGCTGGCTGTCATCGTGGTGGGTGCGCAGCGCGTGGGCGGCATGGCCCGCGTCTGGCACGTGGCCGAGCAGGAGGGCAAGATCTCCGGCATCGAGTGAGTGAACTGCCAGGACCTCCGTGTCACACCGTGGGGACACATGAGGCAGCCTGGGGTGGGGGAGAGGAACGCCCACCGTGGGGGTCCATCCCCGCTGCCCCCTTTCTTGTGGGGTGCTAGTGGGGACCTGTCAGTGTGACCTCCTGGTGCTCCCCACAGCCTGGACCCCAATCCCTTGGTGCGCCACACCTTCTGGACCCTGGCTGTGGGTGGGGTGTTCATGATGCTGTCGCTGTATGGGGTGAACCAGGCGCAGGTGCAGCGCTACCTCAGCGCCCGCAGCGAGCGGGAGGCCAAGCTGTGAGTGGGGTCGGGGCTGGGGATCCCCGCGGCCGGGATGGGCCCCCTCTGCCTTCCCCATCTCTGACACCCGCCCGGTGCCTGCAGCTCCTGCTACGCCGTGTTCCCCTGCCAGCAGATCGTGCTCTGCCTCAGCTGCCTCACAGGCCTCGTCATGTTCGTCTACGACCGGGAGCACCCGCTGACCCCACGCCCCGCATCCTCTGACCAGGTGGGTGCAGACCCCCTCCCCGTGTCCCTCCCTGAGCCCCAACACCCACACTGACCCCCTGCCCCAGCTGGTGCTGTTCTTCGTGATGGATGTGCTGCGGGACCTGCCAGGGCTGCCCGGGCTCTTCGTCGCCTGCCTCTTCAGTGGCTGCCTCAGGTGAGCGGGCGGCCCTGGGGCAATGGCTCGGGGGTCCTGGCCGAGTCCCCTCCCTCTCCCTCTCCTCCACAGCACCATCTCCTCCGCCTTCAACTCACTGGCCACGGTGACCATGGAGGACCTGGTGCGCCCGCACTTCCCCGGGCTGTCGGAGTCACGGGCCACGCTGCTCTCCAAGCTGCTGGGTGAGCAGCCGGGGGGTGGCTGGGGGGGCAGGGGGCTCCCCAGCACCGCTATGACCCCCTGCTCCCCTCCCCAGCTCTCGGTTACGGGCTGCTGTGCCTGGGCATGGCGTACGTGTCCTCCATGCTGGGACCTGTGCTACAGGTAGGGATGGGGCTGTGAGACCCCCCAGCTCCAGCACCCAGAGGGGGTAAGGGATCCCCAGCTCTGGCACCCCAAACGGGGTGAGGGACCCCCAGCTCCAGCACCCCCAGGGTTGTGGGCCTAGCGCTGAGGGCTGTGTTCCTGCAGGCGGCCATCAGCATCTTCGGCATGGTGGGGGGCCCCCTCCTGGGACTCTTCTGCCTTGGCATGTTCTTCCCCTGCGCCAACCCCACGGTGAGTGTCCTCCCACCCGTGAGTGTCTCCCCCTCCCGTGAGTGTCCCTAGCCCCGTAGGGGTTGGTGGGGAGGTCTGGGTCACTCCAAGCCCGGCTGTCCCCTGTCACAGGGAGCCGCCGTGGGGCTGGTGGCCGGGCTCGCCATGGCCGGCTGGGTGGGCATTGGCAGCCTCCTGAGCAGCATGGGACAGGCTGGGGGGGCCTCCCCCACACACAACAGCACAGCACTGCCCACTGTGGGCAACCTCACCACCATCCTGGCTACCACCCTGCTGCCCCCCACGCCGACCCCGAGGTGAGCAGGACGGGGGGCTCGGGGATGAGGTGCGGAGGGTGTGGGGGTGCTCCTGTGCACAACCCCTGACCCTCGTGTCCCCCAGCCCCACAGGGCTGCAGCAGTTCTACAGCCTGTCCTACATGTGGTACAGCGCTCACAACTCCACCACGGTCATCGTGGTGGGGGTCCTTGTCAGCCTGCTCACTGGTGAGTGTGGGGCGGTGGGGGGCCACTAGGGTCCCCCTGCCCCGCTCAACCCCTCTGCCCCCCAGGCCCCACGCCAGCGGCAGCCCTGGACCCCCGCACCATCTCCCCTGTGGTGCCCCGGCTGCTCTGCTGCCTGTCCCCCAAAATCCGGCAGCGGCTCTGCTGTGGCGGGGAAGACCCTGCCCAGGTGAGGAACAGACCCCCAGCACCTTGGGGGAAGGGGGACATGGGGTTGGTGCCCCCCACCCCTTCTGCCCCTGCTGTGCCCCGCCTGCTTCCTGCTCTGTCTCCACAGACCCCTGGCCACACAGACACCACAGAGAAGAGCAATGGGGTGCCCAACGGCCTGGGCCCCCCCGGCTTTGGGCATCAGGAGGAGGAGGAAGGACAGGGGTACATCCGCAGTGCCGTGGCCCCCACCTATGCTGTGCAGGAAACCTCCTTCTGACCACCCCGGTGTGAGGGTCTTGGCCACCCCCCCTGGCCAGGGGGCTCAAAGCCCCATTGGAGCACCCACAGACGGTCACGGAGTGCCAAATAATGGGGTGTGGCATCCCTGGGAGGGGGCTGGTGGGCTGCCCCCCACGGGGGCTCTGGGACCATGTCTGGGGGGTGTCAGAGCAGTGCTCCCCTCCCAGGTCGGGATGCTGCCCAGTGACCCCGGCCCGGCCATGTGCCTTACACACTGCTCTGCCCTGGGGGCTGCCTGGACCCCTCGGGGCGCAGAGTGCACCCCCTGAGCCCCTGTCACCTGTCTCTGTGTTCAGTGTCCCCCCAATAAACGGTTCTGGAGCACAGGTGTCAGAGGGTCCCCAGGAACTGCCCCCTCCCTGCTGTAACCCTGGACCCCCCGCTCCCCAAGCAGTGGGGTCTCTCCACCGTACTCCAGGAAGCCACAGGGCACATGAGCCCCATCTCTCCAAACATTGGGGTATCCCCACTGTCCCCCAAGAGCCCGCAAGTCCTCATTTCCCTGATCAGTGGGGGTCTCGCTGTACCCCAAAACCCCTCAAGCACTGGGAGTCCCCACGGGAACCCAGGGGAACACCATGTCCCCAAGCACTGCGGTGTCCCCACTGTCCCCCGAACCACGTGGGGCACTTGGCCCCGCCCTGTTTTGGCCCCGCCCCTCCAGGCCCCGCCCCCGTGGGCCGGGCGGGAGTGCGTGCTGACGTGTCTGCGCTGTGACGCCACGGCGCTGCGATGGCGCCCCGGCGCCCCCCCGAGCTGTACCGGGCGCCGTTCCCGCTCTACACCGTCCGCCTGCACCCGCGCCGGCCGCTCGCCATCACCGCCGGCGGCGGCGGCGCCGCCAAAACCGGCATCCGCAATGGCGTGGTACGGGGGCAGCCCAGACCTTTGGAGGGTCCGGGTTACTGGGGGGGGGGGCAGGTCTGAGCGCGGGGACGGGGGGTTTGGGGGTGCAGGCCGCAGCGTGGGGGTTGGAGGCTCGAGCACTGGGGGGGCTGGGGGGCCCAGGGGTGTGTGAGGGGCGGGTCTGAGCGAGCGGAGGCTGCAGGATTTGGGGGGCTCGGCGGCTGAGCCCCCTCCGCCCCGCAGCACTTCCTGCAGCTGGAGCAGATCGGGGGACAGCTCAGCGCGTCGCTGCTGCACTGCCACGACACCGAGACCCGCGCCACCATGACCATGGCGCTGGCCGGGGACGTGATCGCCGCCGGGCAGGACAACAGCTGCCACATCCTGCGTTTCAGCCTGCAGGAGCCCGAGGGCCCGGGCACCGCCGGGCGCGACGGTGAGAGCCCGAGTCACCGCGGGAGGCGTGGAGCACCTGCCCTGGGGCTGGGATGATTTGGGGACGGGCGCTGCCCTGGACTGCCCCCTCATGCCTGCCCTGCGTGCCGTGTGGAGGGCTGGGTGGTGTTTTGGAGATGAGGCATTCTGTGGACTCCCCCATGCCCGCCCTGGATCCCCCTTCTCCATGCCTACCTTGGGTGCTATGGGGCAGGATATGGGGTGCTGGGGGTCTGTGGGGTGGCTTGGAGATGGGGCACTGCCCTGAACCCCTGCATGCCTCTCCTGGACCTGCCTTCCTGTGCCTGCACTGGGTGCCATGGGGAGCTCTGTGGATGGGACACTGCCCTGGAACCCCTCTGTGCCCTGCCTGGACCCCTCCCTGAACCCATCCCAGGTGCTGTGGGCAGGGTGTGGGGGGCTGGGGAGTGTTTTGGGGATGGGCACTGCCCTGGACCCACCCCTTCTGTCTGCTCTGGCTGCCGTGGGGCAGAGGCTGTGGGGCTCTTTGGAGATGGGGCTCATCTGTGGACCCCCCTCCACAGACCCTGGATCTCCCCCGTGCCTGCCCTGGATGCTGTGGGACGGGGTGTGGGGAGCTGGAGGTCTGTGGGGTGTTTTGGGGATGGGCAGTGTCCCGGAACCTCCCTGGATCCCTCCCTGTGCCCACCCTGGGTGCTGTGGGGGCTTTTGGGATGAGAGCTGCCCTGGACTCCCCCCACGTGTGCCCTGGGTTCTGTGGGGCAGCGCGTAGGGTGCTATGGGGTGGGCACTGCCCCCGTGACCACCCTGCCAGCCCCGTGTCCCGGTTGCAGGCGGGGGGGACAAGGGCGTGCGGCGGCGGCGCGGCGCCGGAGCGGGGGCTGCGGGGGACACGC
Organism: Empidonax traillii; assembly: GCF_003031625.1. NCBI lineage: Eukaryota > Metazoa > Chordata > Aves > Passeriformes > Tyrannidae > Empidonax > Empidonax traillii. Next base: position 91,929 of record NW_020956607.1, read on the forward strand.
AGGGCCGGCCCCGCGAGGTGAGGGTGGAGAGCCTGCACCGTGTGCGCACCGACTTCAGCGCCGACGCCCTGCAGAAGGCCGTGCGCTTCAGCACTGACGGTGCCCTGCTCGCCACCGGTGGGGCCGACGGCTTCCTGCGCCTCTGGGAGGTGGGCACAGAGCGGGCCTTGGTGGGCAGGGGGGCCAGGGGCTGCAGGAGAGTGGAGTTGGGCATAGGGGGCTGGAGGGGGACACAGGGAGCCAGGGCAGGCACGGAAAGCTGGGGGAACATGGGGGAGCCAGGAGTGGCACAGGTGAAAGGAAGTGGGCACGGGGGGCTGGCACAGGCGTGGGGGAGCAGAAGCCAGCACTGCCGTGCCAATGGCAGTAGGTGTCGGGCAGGGATGTCTGGATCAACAACAGTTCCCTGGCTGCTTCCCCACACCTGCCCGGGGCTGCAGGGGAGCCCAGCCCCTGCCCATCGCCCTTACCGGCTCTGCCCCTGCAGTTCCCCAGCATGAAGAAGAAGCTGGAGTTCAAAGCCCACGATGGGGAAATCGAGGACATTGCGCTCAGCCCTGACAACAAGGTGAGTGTCAGGCAACCCTGTGGCCCCTCGGCCCCACAGAAGAACAGCCTCTGACCCCTGTGCTGTGTGTGGCAGGTGGTGACGGCAGGGAGGGATTTCCAGTGCTGTGTGTGGCAGCAGGACCAGCTGGTGACGGGGCTGCGCTGGCACGAGAACCTGCCTGGCATCCCTGACAAGGCCTATCGCTACCAGGCCTGCCGGTGAGGGCTGGGGATGGGGCAGGGAGCTGGGAACGGCCTACCAGGGCTGGGGATGGGCTGTGGGGTTGGAGACGGGACAGGGAGCTGGGAATGGGCCACCAGTGCTAGGGATGGGTTAGCCCCCCTGCTGCCTTTTACTGTGCCCTGTCACAGTTGGGTCTGCAGGGAGGGGTCCCCCAGGCTCTGCTGCTCTACTGAGGAGGGGGCTGAGTGCCAGGAGAGCTGCAGCCTGTGCCCCCTGTGCCCCATACCCCCTGTCCCTTGCAGGTTTGGGGCGGTGGAGGACAGTGTCGGGGCGCTGCGGCTCTACACGGTGCAGGTGCCCCACAAGCGGGAGCGCCGTCCCCCACCTTGCTACCTGACCAAGTGGGACGGGAAGAGCTTCCTACCACTGCTGACACGGCCCTGCGGCTCTGAAGTCATCTCCTGCCTCTCGATCAGGTACCCCGGGGCCGGTGGAGAGGGATGAGGTGGCTGTGGCAGCCCCTTCTCACTGCCTTCCCCCCACAGTGATTCAGGCACCTTCTTGGGGCTGGGAACGGTGACGGGCTCTGTGGCCATCCACATCGCCTTCTCACTGCAGGTGAGCTGGGGTGGGGGTGTGGGACAGCCCCGGTGCCCCCCAGCCGGCCTCTCACTCCCCTGTTTCCCCCAGAGGCTGTACTACGTGAAGGAGGCCCACGGCATCGTAGTGACCGACGTGGCCTTTGTCCCTGAGAGCCAGCCCGGGCGGGAGCTGCTGGGGGGCCACGAGGCCGCCCTGCTCAGCGTGGCTGTGGACAGTCGCTGCAAGCTGCACCTGCTGCCCACCCGCCGTACGTCCTGGGTCTGCTGGGGTGCTGCCTGGGGGCTGGAGTGCCCCTGCCCCTCCTGCAGCATGGAGAGGCTGCAGCCCCACTTCACCCTTCTCTACCTCACAGGCTCCCTCCCAGTCTGGCTGCTCCTGCTGCTCTGCGCCGGGCTCATCGTGGCCACCATCCTGCTGCTGCAGCTTGCCTTCCCGGGCTTCCTGTAGCCCCCCAGCCCCTGGAGGGACCCTTCGGCGCCGGGAGCAACCCTCTGGCCTCGACAGCCCCTCCCCACAGACTGTGAAACAGAAAAGGGACCAGCCCCGACCCCACCCCCCGCTGGTGTTCGGGGAGTGCAGGAGGGTCCGGGGGGCCGCCCAGGGCCTGGCCCGGTGGGACTGTGCTGGCAGCGGTGCGGGGCTGGCCCTGGGACAGAGGGCCTACCGGACACGGGGGTCCCCTGCCCCAGAAGGAGGGCGTCCTGCTGACCCCCCATCCCATTATGGCCATTAAACTGGAGCACGAAGGCAGCGCTGTGTCTGTGTCGGGGGAGTGGGCAGGGCTGGGCGTGTCACACTGGTCACAGTCCGGGAGACTGTGTGCCTTGCGGGGTGGGGGGGGGCCCTGGCCGTGCCCTCAGGGGGCCTTCCCAGAGCCCCCCACAGCGAGCAGGTACCGGCACTGGCTGACCCAGGCCCTCAGTGGTGCTGGTGCAGGGTCCAGGGGGCGATGCTGGGCTGGCCCGGCTGTACCTGGGGCCGTGCGGGATTTAGGGAGGGTCTCACCCACTGGGACGGCCCCACCCCTGCCGTGATCACGCCCGCACCTTGCGGCTCCGCCCGTCCCTGGCCCCGGTTGAGAAGCGCTGGATTCCGGTTGCTCCTGGAGCTGCACCGAGACGTCCCGCGTGGGGCCGAACCCCCCTGGGAAGGGCAGGGCAGGGCCCGGGGCGGGCGGGGCCGCTCCTGGGACCGGTGGCGGGGACGGGACGTGGCGGCTACGTGGCCCTGGGGTGGGGCGGGCGGCACCGAGACGCGAGCGGGGCTGGGTGAGTGGGCACCGTGGGTGTCGGGGAGCGCGCACAGGGTGAGCAGCGCCAGCCGGTCCCACGCGTGCCGCTGTCCTGCGCAACCTCCCCGTCCGTGCCAGCCTGTCCCCGCCGCGCTGAGACCGGGGCAGCTCCCGGAGCTCCCGCCCCTCTCCTACAGCCGGCTTCCCACGGCCCCGCGCCCCCGACCCGCCCACGGACGCCCTCGACCCCGCCACTCTCGTTCCACTGCAGCCCGAGGTGGCAGGATGAGGAGCCCACCGGTGACGCTGACCCTGCTGCTGCTGCTGCTGCTGGAGCCGGCGGCACGGGCAGCCCCCAGGGCAGGGGTGCACAGGTAGGGGGGTAGAGGTATGACGTACAGGGGTGGGGGGCACAGATACGGAGGGTACAGGTGTTGACGGTATGGATATGGGGGTACAGGTGTGGGGGCACAGATATGGAGGGTACAGGTATGAGGTATGGGAGAGGGACACAGGTGGAAGGCAGAGGAATGAGGGGACATAATTAAGGGCAGGCAGAGATGTGAGGGTTCGTGTGGGTGTGGGGGCACAAGTGTGGGTGGGGTGCATGGGAGCCAATGGGCACCTGGGCAGGAGGGGGGCACAGGTATAGAGGGGACACGTGGCTGTGGGTGGGCACTGGGGTCTGGGGGTGCACGGTGAGGGGTGGGACTAAGAGGGCTGTGGGGGCCATGGATGGGGGGATGTCAGGCCAGAGCAGACAGCCCCCCCCAGGGGCACAGGTGACCCCCCATCTCCTGGCCAGGCCTGAGCCCCCACCAACCACAATCCCGGAAGCGTATCCCGATCCGCTGAGCCCAGAGTCGCTGCCGCTGCCGTGAGTGCCTGCCCTGGAGAGCCCCACAACGCTGGGACCCCCACCCTGGCTGGGGCTGTGCGCTGGGGGGGAACAGCAATGGATGGGGGGCCTGGGCAGTGCCCGGCTGCTCATGGGACAGGGTGGGCCATGGGGCAGGGGCAGTGTTGCCCACCCTCAGCCCCACTCCCTCCAGGCTGCTGCGGGGCGCAGTGCGGAGCCTGGGGTTGCCAGAGCAGGACGTGGAGACCATGCCACGGGAGCAGGGTGAGGCCATGTGATGTGATGGGGGACTGAGGGGCTGGTGGGGTCAGGGACCCCAGCCCCACGGTGCCTCTGTGCCCCACAGCCCTGCTCTACCTCGTCGTGCTCCATGATCACGACCGGAGTGGGCACCTGGATGGGCTGGAGCTGCTGCAGCTGCTGGGCACTGTGCTGGCACAGGCCAGGGGGCCGCCAGACCCTGACATGGTGGGTCCCAGAGGCATGGTCCCTTGCACCCCCAGAGCCCTGAGGCTGGGCCTTCACCCCCATCCCCTATCCCTGCAGATGGCTGCTCTGGTGGACCGAGCCCTGGTAAGGCAGGACCGCAACGGGGATGGGCTGCTGGACCCTCACGAGCTGCTGTCACCTGACTGGGGTCGGGGACCCCTGGGGCAGCCCCCCCTGGAGCCACAAACAGGGGCTGAGGCTGTGCCTGAGGAGGGCACAGAGATGCTCAGGGGGCACCTGGGAGTGAGTGACCCAGGGCAGGCTGCCCCTGAGACTGGAGCCACCCAGGCTGGAGCCCCTGAGGATGGAGGCATGGAGGGGGACGAAGCCCCCAAGGTGGAATCCCCCAATGCTGAGGCTGTGGAGGCAGAAGAAGCCCCCGAGGCTGAGGCTGTGGAGGCAGAAGAAGCCCCCGAGGCTGAAGCCCACAATAGTGACGCCTCTAAGGAAGAGGAAACCCCTGAAGCTGAAGCCCTAGAGGGGGAGGCAGCCCCAGCATGGAGGGATTCTGAGGAGGGGTAGATGGTGGGGGGCTGTGGGAAGAGCTGAGTGGAGCAACACTCTAGCTGCTTCCTGACCTGCTCAGGGCACAGAGTGAAGGGGAGTCCCTGTGCCCCCCACCCTGCATCCAGGCGGGGGGGCTGGGAGACTGTGGTCATGTGGTCTCCCCTGTAACACATTGGACAGAGAAATAGAGGCTGCCGGTGGCCTTGGCCGTTGTCAGTGCACCCCTGTGGCAGTGGGACCTCAGCCAGGGCAGGGGGGGCACAGCTGGTGTGGGGCATGTGGAGATTTATTGGGGGAGGTGCTGGGTCCAACGGAGATGTGGTGTTCTTGGGGGGCGAGGGGATCTCCAGGCACAGGCTCAGATGATGCCATCGAAGCCCTGGATCCCACATTTCCTGCCTGCGATCCGGCAGCCAAAGGTGAGGGCGTCCTGCAGGGTCCTCCCTGGGGACGGGGCCCAGGATGAGATGTGGCCACGCTGTGTCTCCAGCGCAGCTGTGCCACGGCCACGCCAGGCAGAGCCACGGCCACGCTGTGCCCGTGCTGTGTCCGTGCCCACCTTCTGCGAGCGCAAAGATGACAGCGGCGTTGAAGGTGTCCCCAGCCCCCAGCGTGTCCACGAGGGTCTCTGGGGGGAAGGCGTCTGAGTGCACCAGCTCCCCATCAGGCCCCATGGCGTCGGCTCCCTTCTCGGCCCAGGCGCAGATCAGTGTGGCCCTGGGGGGGTGTGGGGTGGGTGTGGGGCTCACCGTGCAACCCCAGCCCTCCCGACCCCCCGTGCACCCCCCATACCCTGACTGGATGCGCCCCCGCAGCCCCCGCAACGCCTCAGGGGCCGAGCGGTACCCAAAGTGCTGGGCCAGGTCCTTGCTGATGAACACCTGCACAAGAGGGACTGGGGCGGGGGGCAGCCCCCGGCTCCCCCAGCCAGGAAGTGATGGACCTGCACCCCAGCGGTGCCCCGGGACCCCAATCACACCCCCAGATCCCGACCACACCCCCAGACCCCAGTCGCACCCCCAGCTCCCTTACACCCTTACACAGACTCCGATTGTGCTCCCCAGACTCAACTGCTCCCCAGGCCCTGAGTACACCCCCAGACCCCACCCCTGCACCCCTCGAGCCCGGACCAGGACCCCCAGCTCCCCTGGCCCCGCCCCCGGGTGAGGCGGTCCCTTGGCCCCGCCCATGAGCCGTAAGCCCCGCCCCTGACCACGCCCCCTTGGTCCGACCGCGCACCGCACCGCACCGCACCACTTCGCCTCGTCCCATCAGCGGCAGTAGCTCCTCCCGGGGCTTCTCCACCTCTACCGAGATCCGGACCCGCTGTGCCGGTGCCGCCGCCCGGTTGTGCCGCTCCACCCGCTCCAGCATCGCCCCCTGCTCCGCCGCGTTCCGGGCCTGCGGGCACGAGCATGGCTCCGCCACCGCCGGGGGGTCGCCAGCCCCGGGGGAGACCCCCAGTCCCGGGATGCTCCGTCCTCTTGGGATGCTCCTCAGCCCGAGGGATCCCCCCAGCCCCGGGCTCACCTACAGTCCAAGAGATCCCCCTCCATCCCAGTAGGTCCCTCCAGCCCCAAGGATCCCCGCAGCCTCGTGCTCACCTCGAAGTGGATCCACTTGTACTGGGAGAGGTCGACCCGCTCGAAGTCGCGGGCCGTCACATCAGGCAGCTTCCTGCGGGACGGACGCCAGGTGGGGCGGGGGGCCCCCAGCCTGACACGCGGCCGGGGGCGAAGGGCAGTGACAGGGGCTGTGCAGGGCCCCACGCTGCCGGGACAGAGGTCCCGGGGGTGGCACTGCCCGGGTGAATTATTAATTATGGCGTCTGGGACCCTGAGCTCGACTTGAAGGGCAGCGCAGCGGTGGCCAGGCTGGGGCCGCGGTTCAGCGATGCCCAATAGACTCTGACCCTCCGGCACGGCCGAGGGAGCACCGGTCCCCTACCGGGCAGGTGCCATGGCTGTGCCAGGTGTCCCCATGGGGCCGTGCCGGCTGCCCCGCTCCTCAGAACGTGTAGCTGTGTGGGGATGTCACCGCCAATGCCGGCGGGGGCGCAGGTGGTGAACGGGGGGCTGTGGGAACCACTGGCGGGACTACAGGGAGTCAGAACCCGTGCCTGTGTAACCCCGAGCTGGCACAGCCCGGCGCTGCCCGCAGGTGCCGGGCCCTTACGTGTCGTGCAGGACGATGGTGCGGGAGCCGCTGGAGGCGTTGACGAGACAGCAGGCGCAGGGCACGTCCCCGCGGGGCTGCCAGGCAACGTGCGCCGTGTCCACCCCTCGGCGCTGGAAATCCGCCGCGATGAAGCTTCGGGGGACAGAGAGCGGGGTGAGGGGCCCGCACGCCCCCGAGAGGGGCGGGACGGTGCGGGTGTCCCGGCGGCCGCCAGTGGTGACGGCAGGGGCGGGCGGGCAGCAGGGGGACCGCGGCAACGGCATCGCGCCGCGGGTCGAGGCTGCCGGTGGAGTAACACGGAGAGGCCGGTGGAGTATCAGGGCGGGTCTGCCCCGTGCCCAGTGCTGGGGGGGTCCCCGCACCCCACTTACTCGGCGGCGGGGCCGGGGGCCAGCGAGCCCATGAAGGCGCAGGGGGCTCCCAGCAGCGCAAGCACCGTGCAGGAGTTGGAGGCGTTCCCGCCCCGCTGCCACCGCTGCGACACACACCTGCGGGGGGTGGGAGGCTGCGGTGGGCGCGGGGCCGGTTTGGGGGGCACCAGCGGAGCCCCCCCGCCGTTGGCGGTACCTGGTGTCGGAGTCCTCGACCGGGAAAGTCTCCACCACGCTGATGATGTCCAGGCACACCAGCCCCACGCACAGAATCCGTCGCTCGCCCGCGGCACCGCCCGCTCCCGCCGCCATCCCGGACCGCTGCGGGGTGGGACTGGGAACAGGAACGGGATCGGGATCGGGACCAGGACCGGGCTCAGCCTCGGGACAGCCGGCGTGGCCACGCCCCCGGCCACGCCCCATCAGAGCGCCACCAATCAACGCCCGCCGCCGCGCCGGGCCCTCGGTGGGCGGGGTGATAGGTGGGGTGGGCGTGGTTATACAGACCACGCCCCCATTACGCCCCGCCCCGCGCGCACATAACGGGCGGGAAGGGATGGACACACGGACACTGCAACGGACACGCGGACACGGACACGGACACGGACACGGACACGGACACGGACACGGACACGGACACGGACACGGGCACGGGCACACACAGACAAACATATCAAGACACAGATGCGCGTGCCCCCTGGACACACGGACAGGGGCACACAAACCTCACGCGGACACACGGACAAGGACAAACGGACACGGACACACAGACACGGAAACTGAGGATTACATTCAGTAGTGGCACCTCGGGGGCAGCTGCAGGCTGAGCTCTGCGTGGGAGCCCCTGGTGACGGACTGGGACCTGCCCACCCTTCGAACAACAAAGGGCCCAGGAGGGAGCTGTGGCCCGGCCAGGTGAGGGGCACCTGGGGACAGCAGGAGCCGAGGATTCCACACTTTGGGCACAGCCAAATGAAAGACACTCAGAGACAGCAGGAGCCGAGGATTCCAGACTCTCCTGTGCTCAGACTGTGAGGAGATAAATGCTCAGGGGTTCCCTTGTTCAGGGTCCCTCATTGGAGGCACCAGCTCGAGCTGTTATTTTTTTACTTAGTTACTGCATCAAGATTAAATCAAAAGACTGAGACGTCTGAGACTCTGCGATGGGAAACCTGGGACTGAGCTGGTGAGGGGAACTGGTCTGACTGGGGCAGTGTGGGGGGTGCAGCTGTGAAGGGGTCTTGGTCCTAGCTCAGGTGGGGCAGGTGTGGCTGCTGGAGCAGCTCCTGGATGGTTGGACAGGAAGTTTCTTTAACGGTTTGACCACCCAGGCATGGTCCCAGGCCAACCTCTTTGGAGCCTCCCTGCTCCAAACCCCCCCACCTGCCGGCACCGGGTGAACTCACCGGGATCTTTGGAGCAGGGAGGAGCCAAAGGGAGTGTTAAAATTTCCTGAGCAGATTCAATGTCAATGATCAGGATCTGTTATTAAATTGCTCCAGTTCTCTCAGTCTCTCCATGGGTGCAGCATTTTGTACAGTCAGGGGAGTCCCTGCAGTGGGTCGAGTGTGGGACCGTGGCCTGAGCAGTGTGAGGGGAAATGGGGGGTTTGGGGGCTCGCCAAAGGTGTGTGGGGGGGTTGGGATCCCTCGTAAGCCACGCAGGGAGGTGAAGTTAATGGGGGGTTATGACCATTTTTAGCACATCCAGCACAGCAAAGGGGATGCTCTTGGCCAAGGTTGTGGAATTGGGAACATTGTGGGGATGATTTGAGGCTTCACTGACCTTTGGAGAGAGAGAGAAAAGATTGATGGGAGAGTTGAAGCATTTGAGATTAGTAGGGAAACTGTTTAAAACCCTGAGCTTTATGTGTGCTACAGACAGTGTTTAATGTCTGGTGATTCCCTCCAGGCACTTCAAGAGTTTCTTTTGGAGCAAAGAGCCAGCTGGTGCCCAGACACCGTCCCTGGAGCACAAACACCCAGGGAAGGAGCTGGTCACTTGATGTCGCTGTTGTGTGCACACGGGATCTCCCCAAAAAGAGGGATCCAGGGACATCTGCATGCAGAGGCACCTCAGCTCCAGCCCGTGCTGTTTGTACCTGTTTGAAGGGGTTGTTGGGGCGTGAAGTTGAAATCCCACACCAGGAGCAGGTTCTCCAGAGGGTGAACATCACCTGAGATGCTGCTTTAGCTCCGTGTGTGTGTGTGTGTGTGTGAGAGAGAGAGAGATCCCTGGGCTTGTAATGGTGGTAACTCTCTGTGTATCTCTAAAAAAATATTTCTAGAAGCACATCTTTCTACATGAACATTTCTGCTGGGTAAGTGGATGGTGAAGAATGCAAAGGAATGAGTAGAACTGTTGTGGTTGTTCTCAAGGAAAGGCTGTGTTCTGTCTGTAACTGGAGGCTTCCCCTGGGCCTGGTTTGCTGCTTGGGCACAGCAGGAGGAGACTGTTTGACTTTTCACGTTAATGTTATTTATATTAAGTAACATTATGTATAAATATTTATATTAAACAGTTTCATTTCCTTCTAGTAGGACAATCTGCAGAGTCCTGCCCAAGCAGGAGAGGGGTTGTGGTGCCTGATGGTTTGTACAGCCCCTCTGAGGAGAGGGGAAAGAAGAGGCTTTTGCTACCTAAAAAAAAAAAAAAAAAAAAAAGGGGTTTACAGCCCCTTTGATCTGCAGAGAATTTTGGCACTTAATGCCCTGAAGTTCAGATATAAAATTCCTGGGACAATCCAGCAAACCTCTGGCTGAGGCAAACAGGGACTCTCAGTTAAGTGAGGAAAAGGAGAAGAGGCTTTAGGCAGAGGGGCTACTGCTTGCTGCTGAGTTTGATCGGGTTGGAAAGCTTCAGGCAGAGCTTTGGGATGTGCATGAGAGACAGAAAATCTTATGGGAAAAACTGCAGGATTTGGAACCCGAATCATCTTCAGAAACAGTCTTGTAACTCAGGATTTTTGTGTCTAATGCAGGAGTTGAGTGAATGGTTCTTTTGTTCTGACAGTAATGTTTGCATTGACATCTGATGATGAGGAAGTAACATTACGACCCTTAATTAAAACTGATGATTGTTGGGGTCAGTAAACTGCTACTAAAACAGTGCCATCTGCCATATCTCAGTCTCAGTGACTAAAAGATCAAAGTTTGCCGGTAAATCAGGCGAGACTGAAATTCAGCAGGTGGAATCCTATCAATGCACCCCATACATTTGGACTCTAGTTGATTCTTGCCAGCAGTTAATAAAGTTTCTAATAGATCTGGGAGTGCAACACTCAGTATTAATGCAGTGGGAGGTTGGGAAGCTGTGTGTGTGACCCGGGCAGCAAAGAGTTAAAATCCCTGGAGTAAACAGAGCAAGTGTTATCTGCAGAGCTGCTGAACTCGGTTTATGGCTCCTGGGTGAGAAGTGAAGTCTGCTAATCTTCACCCTGAAGGAAATCCAGGGGCTGCAGTGTGCCTGCTCCTGGCTCAGGGATTGCTGGGGTATCTCAGAGATGGATTTTTGCTGCAGCACAACATGGAATTTCTGAAGCTGTGGCTGATTTGGCTCCTCCAACAGCTGCAGAACCCAACACCACAACCCAACAGCCACACACGTGCTTGGGCATTGACGGGGGTCTCACACTCCCCTTCCAATTCTTCTGTCTGGGCAGTTTATTATGAGCAGTTAAATAGCAACACTGCTCCTTCAACCTCTGCTGTGATAAATCTCGTGGGAATGGTAACTCAAATTCAGAGTGTCCCACTCGTGGATGGCAACCTGAGATGTGTCCTGTGTGATTCCATGCTGGAAACATGACAAGGCTCGATTGGTGCTTGCCTGGAAGGGAGGGCCATACACCTTTATCCCACAGCACAGCCTGCGCTTTGGGAACTTTCACAAGCAGCCTCATTCCCTCAGGACATGGAATTCATCAGAGGAGACCCCCATGGAAAGGTGGGGGAAGCAACAACAGCAGTGAAGCAAAGGCTCATGGAACAGAAGTTGAGATTCCATGGAAGAGATGCCAAGTCCAGGCTGTTAAAGTTGAGCCACCCAGGGGGAACCTGCCCTGATCAGCTCCTCCAATGCTTGTGGTGTCTGATTTTTCCAGGAATGATGCCAGCACAGCACCACTGAAGGTTCAAGGACACGAGTTAGCCCTGAGGGGGACTCCCATCAGGAGCCCAACACTTTGGTCTTGTCAGCCCCGAGGGGGACCCAGCCAGTGAAACATAAATAGGAACCTCCTAACAGATGACATCGAGCTGTGTGGAACTGAGGAAACTTTTAACTTGTAACCCAGAATTGCTGTATTTCCAGTTTATTAATTTTTGTGATTTTTTTGTGTGGTTTTAATATCACAAGCACCTTGTTGATTTTATAAGACAGGCCACTTTACTTATTCTTAGCTGGATTTTTGCAAAGGTAATTTTGTCTTTTTACTGGGGGGAAAACAAAAAAGAAGAATGGTGTGGGTAAAACTTCTGGTTTTTTTCTTGTGGATGTATAACTTTGTCTCAAGGAATTGAGAGTCGGAGAATTCAACTAAATTTAGCCTGGGAGTTGATACAAGGATTTATATGTATTTGGGATCATACAAATATGTATTAACCTTCTATGTTCTTCCTTTACATCTGTTATGATTTGACTAAATTTTTGAGCAAAAGAAAACGTTACCCGGGAAATGGATGAGTCCTCCTTCGTAGGGAGGACAGCCAAGGACCACAAATGGGGCAATATAAATTAAAAATTAATGTTAAAATATAAAAAACACTTTACCAACTCTTACACAACTCTACCTGTAACCATTTCTGAAACCAAATATGTTGTCAATCATTAGACTTTCCAAAGTAAATTGGAGTTTCTGCTTGAACATGTCTGGTGTATAACTGGGTTTCCTGCTGTGTGTCCTAAGGGCTTTTAAGGTTTCCTAAACCTCTTTTATTTATGCTAAGCAAGATGGTAACTGTAGCACATTCTGTACCACACGCACTGCTCAGCTGGGAGTGCAGTTTGCTATTGCAAAGGAAGGTGATGAGGGCGAATTGCTCACTGAAATTATAAAAAAACAAACAAACAAAAAACACACACAAAAACCCCAAAAACAAAACCAACCAAACAAACAAATCCAAAACACCAAAACAAAACCAACCAACCGAACAAAAGCGACCTGGGATAATAAAACCAAATTTGAAAGGGATCAGAATTTCCCCTATGTCCCCAACAACTGCAAAGCCACAGGTTTTGTTGTTTTGTCAGGATTAAATTAAAATGGGGCTGTGCTCTATTCCCTGCAGAACAGGGTATGGGCCTGATGTCAGGATGTGTTTGCATGAAAACCTTTCCTGTGAGAGCTTTCAGTGCTTTGTATGAAAGCTGTGTGGCATGGATAGTCCTGCTGAAGGAACCAGGGTACTGTTACCAGGGATGTATCAAACCTAATCCAAAACCCCTGACTAATATAGGGCACCTTGTCAATCTTTCCCTTTCGATCCCATTTCTCACCCACTAAGACAGCTGGATCGTTAAGAAGCACCATATGTGCTAAAGGTTAATTTTTCATGGTTTATAGAATTACCCAGCGTGCTTCCAGGGACAGGAGCTCTGCCTATAAAGTTCCTCCAGCTGTACGTGGATGTGGTCACAAGAGAACCTTATTTTAGAGCCTTTGAAGCACGTGAACACACCTCCTCAGCAAACCCATTTACACTTGTTTCAGTGTGCAGAGGTAATTAATTGTGGGGATCCCCTTGAGACTTGACTGATTGAGAAAATGCCTGCCTTTAAATGTGACAGGTGTCTGTTGAGGATACCCCGCTGTGGGATTTCAAAATCAAGACCTGCTGTGTGACTCTGCAGCAAATTTCGAGCCCCACCTGTACCCAGTGGCCCATAAGGACACCTGGACTGGGAAGATGGGCAGTTCTCCTGCACTGCACTGCTTGGATTAGCCTGGGGATGTTTTGGTGGAAAGTTTTCCTGGTGGTGGAGCCCAGCTCAGCACACTGGGCTAAGGGCAGGGCAGGGCTCCCATATATTTGCCCAAATTATGTCTTTCATTATTGACACAGTGGGAATTAAGTGAACAAAGCCAAGAATGGATCAGTAATAAACGTGCAGCAAGATAGCTGTGGGGTTTAAGGTAATTTTTAGTGCTTCTATAGTTATCAGGCAACACCAGTGGGCCTGGAAAACATTACATGTCAGGGACAGGTGCTGCAGGTGGAGGGGGAGCTTCAGAAAGAGTTCACTAGAGAAGCTCCCATTGAGTCACAGGTGAAGAAAGGACCCCCTGGCTTTGTAAACCTCCTCAGAGAGGAACCTGAGTGCAGCTGGATCCAGTCTCAGCCCCAGACTTTGCCAAGGCTTCAAGTCTAAGCAATTATAGAGGTGTGAATGAACCTTTGTACAATCCTTTGTCCCACGAGATTAATGACGGCAAGTCAGACAAATTTATATAAAAACAAATAATTTATTATGATAAATGATTAGACAAAAAGATCTTAATCAGCATTATTTAGTACACAGTATAGAAGCTAAAATTACTCACAGTATAGTGTCCTATATCAAAGCAATTATATTAAAGCAATTACAGTAAAGCAGCTATATTAAAGCAATTATATTAAAGTTAACAAAAAGAAAACAATAATTAAGTAGAGATTGAAGTTACTCAGCCAGACCAATATAATTGGGCAAATTTCTTTGGCTCAGCCTGGAGGGTGTTAGCTGTATTATAATCATACATTACCCTTTTCCATACAAAATTATTAGAGAAATCAGTTAGAATTTAGTTAGCAACATTAAACAGAGCATAATATAGAATTAGTTATTGATTCTGGCAAGAAACACTGTTATTATTTCAATTTATGTATTTCTGGAGTGGTTAGTATCCTCCTTTGTTGGATTAGGTACCACACTCATATCTGCAATGATTATTAATAAAAACCACATTCTGATTAATAGCAATATTATAACAACAGGGTGTTGCATTATATGCAGTTGAAGACCATCCAAATGAGTCAATCCCACTTCCCATCTGTTCTCCATCCCCTTTCCCTCACTCTGGGACATGGTGCATTTTTATCAAATCGTGCTGGACAGTGATTAGCATTTTTTGACTGTCCTTTTTGTTGTTAGACCAGTTTGTGTAGATCAGGATGTTCCAACAATTTTTAAACAGGGTCACGTCCATTCCTATGGGCACTGGAGATTGTCCTGAATGGCTTCCATCATTTTACCACTTGGAGCTGACTCGAGGGGCACAGGCCCCAAGAAAACTGGTTAAGCAGGACGACCCACTGGTCCATATCAGTTATTTATCTCATATAACACAGAGGGGGAACCTTTTATCCCGCTTGGGTTCGTGTGGCCTGAGGGAGCCTTTCCCCAAACCACTCCCAGCCCCACCATCCCCTTTGCTTGGGAGTAACGAGGTGCACGGAAAACCCACTTGCTACTCCCCTTTTCGGCCCAGTCTTGTACCATGACACTGCTGAATCGTGATCCTTTGTCACTTTGTCCAGTCTGGGACAGGGAGACTGGAAAACCAGTTGCTGGGTCCTGAAATAGCAGCTTTGGCATCAGCACATCTGCTGTGAATGGCAGTGACAGCCCAGAGACCACTCTAGCACCTGTCAGTGTGTCCTTACAACCACTGGATGTCTCCAGAGGGCCAGTATAATCAATTTGCCAAGTGGACCAGAGTGTCTTGTTATTTTTGCTTTGTAAAGGTCACCCAAGTCTGGATGATTTTGTCCGAGTCTTAGTTGGCACTGGGGACACTGTGTGGGAATGCCTTTACACATCTTTCTGGTCAGTGGCCAGCCTCCAATTTGTGCTGCAAAAAATAAAGCTTCCTATCCAGTTTGCCCTAATTTACAGTGCAGCCACTCCCCCAGTTGGTACCAGCGCTCAGGAGTTTCCTGTCGATCAATTTTTAATGTTTGTCATCTGATCCCCCTGGTTGTTCCAATCAGGCTGTCAGGCTTTATCCTTGGCATGAGCTTTGACCCATCTGTGTGGATTGGTGGGGACTGAGGCTGTAACAACAACCACTTCCAAAATTCCTTCTGCCAAACCCCCTTTCCATTCGCTTGCCAACCTAATTCTTCCCACTGGCACAACCTCTGTGTGGCACCAGCCCAGACTGCATAGGCATCAGCACAGATTGTCTTTGTTTTGTCTTTTACTGCCAGCAGTTTGGCTTTCAATTCTCCCACCTGTGCATTTCCCATTCCTTCTTCTGCTCCTTCCCTTCCTCTCTGAGCCTTAGGAGCTGCTCTGTACTTCCATTTACCATCGCTGTGTTTGGCTGAGGCATCAGTAAAAACACATTTTCACTTCAGGGTCTGAGGTAACTGCAGGACCATCAAGTAGAGGACTCTGTTTATGTGGCTGGTGCAGAGCCAGCGTACCTGAGGTCACAGTTATTTGTAATTTGGAAGGTTCTGTCAGCCCCTCAGTTACATCCATTTGACTCCTGAGACACGGGCACACCATTTGTGCACTGCTGGTCTCTGTGCAATCCCATCTGCTGCAACACTGCCCTTCTTAATCCTGGCTATCGGGTTCAAAGGGACTTGGATTTGCACAGATTGGTGCTGCTGAATTTTTTTCTACTTACTGAAGAGCTCAGGTCAGAGATAATAATCCACTTTCCCAGTCAGTGTATCTTTTTTCAGTATCTTTTAATGCTGTGGAGCTGAACCCTAATTGTCATTTGGGTCCATTTGGGCCTTTCTGGAACATAACAAGTCTCATGTTCAGCAAAACCCCATTCAACTCTTACAGGATCACTGGGGTGAACTGGCTGAAGAAACTGATGTATTTTTAGCTCTTCTATCAGCGTTTGCAAAGCCTGTTTGTGTCTATCAGGGCACTCCCAGGTCTGTTTTTTCCTCACTGTATACATATGCATATGCATATACATATACAATGCATACAAGGGTCTTGCTATTATAGAAGATCCAGGAAAATTATTTCTCCAGCATCCTCAAGTATCCATGATCTTGTGAAGTTCCTTTTTAGTAGCAGGAGTGGGTATAGCATCTAATCTTGTCATGGTGTCATCTGGGATTACAGCCTGGCCTGCAATCCACTGGGTTCCAAGGAATTTCACCTCTTCAGAGTGTCCTTGGTGTTTAGCAGAGGGCACTTCTACCCTCTCCTCATTTAATTTATTCCATGTATCCCGTGTTGGTTTTCTTACTGCACTTTCCCCTTCACCCCCTATCAGTGCATTATCAATGTATTGATAGATTTGTGCCCCTTCCAGGATTTCTTGGAGGAGTTCAGGGAAAGCCTTGTGTGCCATTTTAGGTGAATGCTGATCCCCTTGGGGCAGGCAATTAGAGAGGTATTGTATCCCTTCCCAAGGAAATGTAAATTTGGGTTTATCTTCTTCCTGAAGTGGAGCCGTGGAGAACACGACTTTTACATCTACAACTGCCATCCCTTCTTTGGTTGCAGGAGGAATAGAATGCTGTTTGATACTGGTCACAGCAGAAGCAGGTACAACTGCAGCCATTTTTAATAGATTAATTTTTCTATTTTTTTCCCAGACAATTTTCTATATGGAGTGTTTGGTGGGCCCAAATGACCAAACATTCTCGTTGGGCAATTACCAAGCTATTTCCTTAAGGATATCATATCCTAAAATATTTTCTTCATGACCTGAAATTGCAAAGGTGTGTCAGGTCATTCATTTTTCCCCAAGTAACCACAAACAGACTCACTCTGGCAGTATAACAGACAATACTCTGTCCCTTGAATCCTGATAGACAGACCCTTTTTCTTTTAAAACTTCAGTTTAATTTTCCAGCATCTGTGGGGGTGACCAGAGATATTTGGGCTCCCGTATCAATTAGAAAATTGAAAGGTTATTTTTTTAGGTCCCACTGGTGAGTAGATGTGGGGTCCATCCTCGTTAGACCATTTGATAGGTCCTAATGTGCTGGGTGAGGAGGCCCAAGGTTCACCCAGCGCTTGGTGGGTTTTTTCCTTTGGTGTATCTGTTTTGTTGGGGTTTTTTTGTGAGGTGTGGTTTTAATGTGGAGGTTTTTGTTATTCTTGTTTCCCTCTTGCTCTGCTTTGACTGAGTTTGCTATCAGGGCAGTGGGGTGTCCCCTGAGAGCTGCACTGGGAACAGCTGAAATCACGGTGTCCTCCACACCCCTTCTGCTGTTCCCATGAGTGAGAATGGGGTTGGGATTTTTCTTTTCTCTTGGCTGGGTTATGTTTAAATTCAGAAGACCTCCACACTGCAGTTTTTGGGCTCTTCTCAACAGCCTGAGCTTGCTCTCTGGAATGGTTTTCCCAGCCTGTTTCCCTTGCATGGTTTATCTTATCATGGAAGAGTTCTGCCCCCCTGGGGATCGGTCACCTTGTGGATCTTGTGAAGGTTCATCCTGCACCACATCTCTGCTGATTCTATCTCGTCACCCCTCTAAATATGTTTCCAACATCGTCGAGGCTCCTCTCAAGAGAGATCTTAACATATCCCAGCCCAGCTCTGAGAGACTGGGGCGTCTGTGTTTGCATGTCTGGGCATGGCCTGGAGGCAAAGCTGCAGGGGAGATTCCTGAGGTGACCCTGTGGGTGTGGAACTGCTGCTCTTCCCAGAACATCTATTCCTCCTGCCCAGCATGCAGCCCTGCTGGTTATGGAATGGGGTTGATTGGCAGGCTCAGGTCCCAGATTTAATCAGGCTCCTGGCCCCCAGAATCCAGCACTCTCAGTTCCATGCAGTAATATCCTGGCTCCCCAAGGGGTTCACTCTCCACAAATACTCAGGCTCTGACTCACCTGGTTTTCATCCATATTTTTCCCGTAGGTTTGCCAGTTGTAGGGGGTCCCAGGGAGTGGTTCTGACCATGTTCTTCCTCTGACCTCCTTGAGGTCCTTCAGACACTTTGGTTTTAGTTGTGGGTCTCATTTTTCATTCTGCAGCCTCTTCCTCTCTAGGAGGTGGGGGTTCAGTTGTTTCATCAGAGTACCATTCTCCCTCATCAGCATTTTTATCAGGGCTTTCCCAAATATCACCATCCCAGTCCTCAGGTGACACTATTAATATTCCTATTTTACTGACACCCAGAGAATTGTGGGCTTTTAATAATGTCCATTCTAATTTTTCTTCCAAGGTTTTTTCTTTTCCTTGGACTCTTTTATCTGTTATTTTAATCAACCATTTTGATACTGTAAAGAGAGTTCTATTTCTGTTTTATTTCATCTCTCAGCTTATTAGTTTCTTTTATCATTTGCTGCCTCCACAGCCTTTAAGCACAATCCCAGTGCATGACTGACGACACCTTTTCCATTTTTATCTTTCTGTGATCTTCGGGTTTGGTCTGATTTCTCTTGGATCCTTTCCCACTCATACCAATTGTCCACTGGCCCAGGACCATCAGTGTTAATGTGTGTCCTGGGCCTCCAGAATATCCTGGTAAGCCTTTTGTCTGTTTCTCAAAACTGGGATGGGATGATGGGAGGGGATGGGAGAGGAGGGGAGGGGATGGGAGGGGATGGGATGGGGTGGGATGAGGATTCCCTAAACCCTGAAGCAAGGGAGAATACAGACAGACTGAGCCCTTCCCAGTTTTCAATTCCCTCCTCTCCAAGAACTACTACGATGGCTCTGGATCTCCACCTCCTGCCAGCAACGGGAGCGCCATCTCAGAGAAACAACTTCCCAAAGAATCTGCTCCCGTTGGGATTTGCTACTCCAGAGTGGAACAGAACAAGAGCCTGGCTGCGCAGCACCAGCGTGGCTGCAAGCAGGGATCCCACTGATCCTAAAGTTAACCTGAACTGGAGAGAAAATTGGGTCCAGAGGAGGTCACAGAGATTCTCCCAGGGCTGGAGCCCCTCTGCTCTGGAGCCAGGCTGGGACAGCTGGGGGGGCTCACCTGGAGATGAGAAGGATCCAGGGAGACCTTGGAGCTCTTTCCAGGGCCTAAAGGGGTTCCAGGAGAGCTGGGGAGGGACTTGGGACAAGGGGGAATGGCTTCCCACTGGAGAAGGGGAGATTCAGGTGGGATATTGGGGAGAAATTCCTCCCTGTGAGGCTGGGGAGGGGCTGGAATGGAATTCCCAGAGAAGCTGTGGCTGCCCCTGGATCCCTGGAAGAGTCCAAGGCCAGGTTGGACGGGGCTTGGAGTAACATGGGCTAGTGGAAGGTGTCCCTGCCCATGGCAGGGGGTGGAATAAGATGAGCTTTCAGGGATAGATGATGTTTTTTCACATCACCAACACCAGAGCTGCATTAACAGAACAACCTCACACCACACACCAACCCCCTCCAGTGAATTGTTAAAGAACCCTCCAGTTACTAGACAGACAGACAGACATAGGCAGACAATGTCCCTGGAGTTCACCTGATGATGGCACAGAAGATGCCAAGAGCACCTGAGTGCAAAAGGCTCAGTCCCAACCTCACCATTAATTAAACCTCTCAACAGCCAGGGCACAAACCGGGGTTGGACACCCCCTGTCCCCACCCCCTGTCCCCAAATCCTGATGTTTCCCTTCCAAATCATCCGCCCAGAAACTATGAACACAAACACTTAAAGCTCTAGGGAGGTGCCAGTGCCCCAGACCCAGCCTGGAGCCCGTTCAACGATCGACATCCCCAGTCACACCCAAGCTGGAGCCTGTTCTTCCTGGGACACCACCCCCTCCCGCCACCACCATCTTGCCCCTTCCAAGGGCACAGTGGTGGGCACAGTAGCCCTGATGCCCTGGCAGGACAGACCAGGGAACAGCCATGACGTGGAAGAACAGAGTACCCCACAGCAGCCCCCACGGCAGGGGGTGAAACCACCCGCAGGGGTGGATTCAGCAGCAAGTGGAACTGTAGGGCCCCCCAAGACACCACCACCTGGGGTGAGGGGTGCACCAGAGGGTGCCCCAGCACCAGGACACGGTTCCAACCCCTGGAAGGTGCTGGCACCCACCAGTCCTGTCAGGACCCGAGCCCGTCCCAGTCACACCATGCCCAGAAGAGCCAGGAACCCCCTTCACTCCCACCCTTCACCCCCTCCCCTCTGGGCACAGGGACAGCCCTGCTGGGCCCATGGATGGAGGTCGGTGCCACAGGGCAGGTGGGATCACAGTGACCCCTGACAGGGATCAGCCCCCTCCCTGCACCTTCCCCCTCGGGGCGAGGGACGGAGCCAGAGCCGCGGGTACAAAACCCGGTGCCGCGTCTTTATTGGGGGGGCAGTGGGGGGCCGGGGGGCGGCGTGGGGGGCCGGGGTGGGTGGTGTGGGGTGGGGATGTGTGACGGTGGGGCAGCGAGGGCTGGGGGTGCTGATAAATAAGGGGGCGAGTGGGGGGGGTCCCGTGGGGGTGTGGGGACCCCCCGGCCCGGCTGTGCCCCTGCCGGGGGCCCGGCAGCTCTAGGGCTCGTCGGCGTCGTAGAGCAGGGCGGCGCTGAAGGTGGTGAGGGGCTCGTCGGGGGCGTGGGCCAAGCGCCCCGACACCAGCTCCACGCACAGGGTCTCGCCGGCCGCCAGCGGCAGCAGGAGGCTGAAGACACCCAGGGAACCGGGGCTGGGGCCCTGCGCGGCCACCGGCCCCTTCTCCAGCCCCTCGGGCTGGAATCCGGCCGAGTCCAGGCGGGCGATGCCGTGGCCAGAGCGGGACAGGACGGCCTCCAGCCCCTCGCCCCGGTGCCCTGTCAGCACCGCGCTCACCAAGTACCGCCCGGGCACTGGTGCCGTGAACGTGCCTGTGGCAGGAGGAGGGGATCAGGGACGCCCAGGGATCCCCGGTGCCCCCAGAGTAGGCTCTGCACCCCTGGATCCCCTGCAGCACCCCACGGCCAGCGGCATGTCCTGGGACAGGCACAACACCCCCCGAGAGCTGCCGGCCACCATCACACCTGGCATCACATCCCCCTGTGACTGTGCAGCCCCCTCGCACACCAGAGCCCCCGCTGTAACCTCCACTACCCCAAAACAACCCCACAGTGCCCCGTGCCCCCGCCCGGCTGTGCCGTGGGCTCTCACCTGTCTCGGGGTCGTAGGCACCACCGTCGTTGAGCAGCACCTGGTCGAAGGGGACGGTGCCCGGCTCCGTGCGCTGGGTGCTCAGGGCGGCCGAGAAGGCGACTCGGGGCACCGAGCCCGGCTCCCCGACCTCTCCTGGGCATCGTGTCAGGATAGGGCACACCTGTGTCCCTGCCCTCGGGGCACCCCTTGCCACCCCATACCCTCTATGCCCCTCCCAGCACCCTCTGCCCTCCAGCCCAGCAGATGCAGCCCCCGCTCCCCCTTCACTGTGTCCATGCAACCCCTTGACCCCGTGCCCCTGCAGTGTCCCAACCCCCCTGCTCCCCAGCTGCCCAGTGCCCTCCCACGCCAACCCAGACACCCCCTGTTCCCCTTCCAGTCCCACCCAGTTCCCCACATCTGCCCCAAGCCCCCAGTCCCATGCCCTCTCCCCCTAGCCCCCCATATCCCCCTGTACCCTAAGCCCCTCAGCCCCAGCCCTACCTCTCTCTCCAGGCAGCCCTGGGGGAAAAGATGAGGAGGAGCTGCAGGGCTGGCTTGGGACAGGACCCCCAGGCACAGGGTCCAGCCATGCCAGCACTGCCCCACTGGTGCATCAGGGCACACGAAGAGGGCTGATCCTTACCAGGGGGGCCCATGGAACCCTGTTCTCCATCCTTGCCAGGAGGCCCAGGTGGGCCACGAGGGCCTGTCTCACCCATGGGGCCAGCAGGTCCAGGGGGGCCAGGGGGGCCTGGAGACAAGAGAGGGTCAGAGCTACCGTGGCCCCACAGATAGCCCTTTTCTTCACCCCACAGCCCCATAGCTGGTATCCCATGTGTGATATCCCACGACTGGTGTCCCCTTGTCACCACACAATGCAACCCCAAGGCCCACAACCTTCTGTGGCCTTGTGTCCCCACACCCCAGCACCCCCTGGCCATGCACCTGTGTCCCCACACCCCACTATCACGCTCCCTGGTGACTCCACGTCCCCGTGTCCCCACACCTCCACCACCGTTCCCACACCTGTGCACCCCTGTGAAGCCCCGTGTCCCCCCGTGTCCCAACAGTCCCGGGATGCCCTGTCCCCCTGCAGTGCCCGTGATGCCCCACATGCCCCCATCCCTGCAGCCCCTCGAGCCCATGATGCGCTGTGTCCCCACACACCTGTCCCCCACAATGCCGCCGCATGTCCTCCCACGTCCCCGTAGCCCCACACCCCCGTGTGTCCCCTCGTGTGTCCCTCCACGCACCGTGGCGCTCCAGCTGTGCCAGGCGGTTCAGCTCCCCGCGCAGGTGGCCCAGGCTGGCGTTGAGGGCTCCCAGCCGGGGCGGCAGCTCCAGCGCCTTCTGCAGCAGCGCTGCCTGGGTGCGGGCCGTGGCGTTCAGGTCCCGCACGGCCCCCCACAGCCCGGCCACGTGCCGGCCCAGCCCCTCGCGGACGCCCCGCAGACCCCCGGCCACCGCCTCCAGCTGCTCGCAGACCCCCTCCAGCTTGGCCACGCGCGGCTCCAGCCCCGCCGGGCAGCCCCCGTTCCGCGTCAGCTCCCTCGCCAGAGCCTCCAGCCGCTCCTCGCTCTCGGCCTGCCGTGCCGCCGCCGCCGCCGCCGCCTGGTCCAGCTCGGCCACCACACGGTCGGTGACGGAGCTCAGCTGGCGCTGCCGGGCATCCTGCTGATCCAGCGCGTCCTGTAGCCCCTCCACCGTGGTGTTGAGGCCGCTCAGGGCCCGCAGTGCCGCCGCCAGCTCCCCCCGCAGCTCCCGCAGCTCCGAGGGCGACGTGCCCCCGAAGACGCCGAACCCCTCCAGTGGTGCCTCCAGCTCCCCCAGATCCGTGGGGTCGGGCTGGAGCTGCTCTGGGTCCCGGGGGGGCAGTGGGACACAGGGCCGGGCGCAGGGGTCACCGCTCAGCCCCTCCAGCGCTGCCTCCAGCCGTCCCGTCCGGTTGCGGAGCTCCTCCAGCTCCTCGACCAGCACCTCTCCCTGTGCCCCCAGCAGCCCCCCCAGGGTCCCGGCCAGCCCGTCCCCACGGAGCCCTTCGGTGTCCTGCGGCTGCCGGGGGCGGGGGCCGAGCGCCCCGTCTTGCCCCGGGCAGGGCTGGCTGCAGCGGGCCAGCAGCCCCTCGAGCTCGTCCAGGCGGGCGCCGCGCTGAGCCCCGCTGGCCGCCAGCCCCTCCACCGCCCGGCTGAGGTTGGCCAGGCGCCCCGGCAACCCCCCCGGCCGCCCCTCGGGCCACGGGCCGGCGCGGGAGGCGTTCAGCCGCCCCTCCAGCTCCGTTAGCCGCCGCGCCAGCACCGGCCCCGGCCCCGCCGCCAGCCCCGGCAGCCCCTCCAGCCGCCGCTCCAGCTCTGCCAGGCGCCGGAGCACGTCCGGGGGTGGCGGGGCAGGGGGGACAGGGGCCAGGCGGCTGCTCAGGCTGCTGATGTGCCGCTGCACCGACTCCACCGCATCCCGGTTGCGCTGGTCCACCGAGCCCACCAGCTTCTCCAGTGCCCGCATGCGGTCCCGGTCCTCTGCCGCCTGCCGCCGCAGCCCCTCGGTGCCGATCGTGCAGGCAGCGCACAGCTCCTGCAGCCGCCGCTCCAGGTCGCGCAGTGACGAGATTCCCGGGCCCCCCGGCGTCCCTGGGTCTTCCCGGTCGCCCTCGGTGCGGCGCAGACGGGTCTCCAGCTCTTCCAGCCGCTTCTGGACGTGGCTGAGCGCCTCCCGCACCTCGGCGGGGGCGGCCGCGTCGGCTGGCTGCTCGCCCCCGGGGTGCCCCTCCGCCGCCCGGGGCGGTGGCTCCTGCCCGGCACGCAGCTCCTCCACCTGCTCGCTCAGCCGCCGCACCTGCTCCTCCAGCAGCCGCACCTTCTCCGCGTCCCCACCACCTGCCACGCACCACCAGCGTGTCAGCGTGCCACCCCCGACACTGCGTCCCCTGCCACCGTGTCCCTCCACCACCACGTCCTCCTGCCCCAGCACTACCTTCACCTCCCAGGCCGCTGAGAGGGTTGCCGAAGCCGGAGAGTGTGGGGCGGCCGGGCCGGGGCGGGGGGCGACCGGTGGGCTGGGGGGATGCTGGGGCGGGTCCCTCGGTGCAATCTGGGCCCGAGTATCCCTGGCAGCAGCGCCAGGCCAGCTCCGACACTGTCCGCTGGGCCACCTTGTAGCGCGGCCGCAGGAAGCTGCGGTACCTGTGGGCAGAGGGGACAGGGAGTTGGGGGGTCCCGGGAGGGGTGTGGGGCTGCCCCAGGGAGCCAAACCCAGCAGGGACTGCGGCTTGACCCAGCGGCTTCTGTGTCTTGCTCAACAGCCGGCGGCTGCGGGGGCTGTCCCTGCCTCTGCCTGGCTCTGGCACTCTGTCACCAGCATCACCCTATCCTCGGCATCACCCCAACACCGGTATCACCCCATCACCGGCCCGAAAAGCTGCATGGTGTCCCAGGGTCCTGGCTCTGTGTGGCTGGGGGGACAGAGGCTGTCACCCCCCGGCACCACTTGAGGCCAGTGGTTCTTGCGCAAAAGTAAACACGACCCCGGGGCGTGTAAACACGAGTGGCGGTAGCAGCACAGCCGTGGCCAGCCCTGGCTCTGCGCTGGCCCGCCAGGGCCCACGAGCCCCCTGGAGACCCTGAGCCCCATTCCAGCCCCACTCACGCCAGGACCCGGGGACACTGGAGCTGCCCCCAGGGGCAGGGCTGATAGTCCGGCTTGATGAAGCTCTCAACGCCGTCCTCCACCACACAGCTCACACTGCGCGTCACCACGTAGGCACACCAGTTCCTGCCGGAGGGAAGGGGTCAGAGCACACACCTGGAACACGCCAGCACCAGGCATCGTCCTGGCTCACAACCGGGCATTGCCCAGAGATAGACCTGGCATGGTCCCGGCACACACTGGGCATCATCCCAACACAGATGCGGCATTGTCCTGGCACAGAGCAGGCACGAGCATGGACCTGGCATCATCCCAGCACACACCAGGCATTGTCCTGGCACAGAGCAGGCACCGGGCATTGCCCTGGCAGAGACCCAGCATCTCCCCCTGCCCCAGGCATCCCTGGCACACCCTGGATTCCCCAGCAAAGCCTGGTTCCGCTGGGCACACACCAGATCCCTGGGCACACACCTGATTCCTGGCACATGCTGGCATCCCAACACAACCTGACCCCCCGAGCGCACCCTGGATCCCCCGGCACTCTCCTGTGCTCGCCCAACCAGCCCCACCGGTAGCACCGTCACGGCACAGTGCGGCAGGTTAATGGGCCGGATCCTGCCCTCCTGCAGCCCCTCTTTCCTGCCTGGCAACCTCGCAGGAGCAGCTGCAGCACCTGACCACGGGGCAGCCCCCGGGAGCCCTGTGGGGATGGGGGCTCTGACAGGAGTGGGGTGCTGACACCCCATCACACTGTGCTGTAGCTCCCACGCTGCCTGGCACAGGCACAGGCAACCTACATCCTCCCCATCACTACCCTTGTGTCCCCCGTCCCCTCTGTGCCGGGGGGGCAGGAGCACCTGGGGCAGTCACACACTGGGACTCCAACCCAGACACAGACTGTGGGGATCCCTGCTTGAGGTGCAGATCCCCGGCCCAGCCCAGCCCCACATGCTGCTGGGACCCCAGCCCCACGGCGTGGGGCTCCAGCCTGTCCCCATCACAGCCTTATATGGTCCGAGCCTGGGGCCCAGCCTGGCCCCCCGACCCCACTTGAGCAGTCCCCTAGCAGTCCCCCGGGGAGCGGCCCCTGTCCCTGGGACCCCGCCGCGGGGCCCCGATGCGGCGGCCGGTTCCCGTCAGCCCGGCTGGTTCCCCTCAGGCCCCGGCTGGATTCCAGCTCCTCCCCGGGGGCCGCCGGGAATTCCTGCGCCGACCGACGGCCCCTCCTCGCCTCCCCCCTTCCCTTCCCAGCCCCGCACCCGCGGGACCCTGGGACCCCCGGGCTGCCCTGGGGTCCCACCGCCCCGCCCCGGGGCTGTCCCCATCCCAGGAGTGGGATGGGACCGGAGCCCCCCTCAAAGAGCAGGACTTGGGGACACCCCCATACCCGCGAGCCACGGAGATGGGGCGCTGCACCCGCCGACCCGTGGGAAGGCCCCGCTGAGCCCCCAAAGCCGCAGGTAGAGGCTCAGCCGTGTCCGTGCCCCATCAGAGAGCTGGGGGAGCCCGACCCACGACCCCCCTCCCCAGGCACGGGCCATGTCCTGCCACCCGCCGAGGCCGCCCTGGGGCCGGGGCAGCTCCAGCCCTGCGGCCGCGCTGCTGCGGCGCCGATGTGGCCGCGGTGTGTGACCCCAACCCAGCGTGGGGCCGCCCCCAGCCCTGCGCCCCTCCAGCGCCTCGACCCGCAGGCACAGGCTACCCCACGACCGCCCCGCGCTGCCCACGGCACAGGACGGGACGGGGATGGCGATGGTGTGGGTCCGGGCCTCTCCTCCCCTCCCCGGCAGCGCTGACCCCCGCGTGGATGCCGAGGCGGGACCATCCCGGGATCCCCGCGCCGCGGCACCGGCCCCTTCCCTCCACGTGTGCCCGCTGCCCACCCGCGCAGGGCCAGGGGTGACCCCCGAGTCAGGGGAGCCCCCGGCGCTGATCCGGCCCCCGGCACAGGCGCCTCCGCCGCCGCTCCCGCCGCCCCCAGGGCTGGACGTGGCACGTGCCGGTGCCCGGCCGGTGCCGGGGTCCCCGCGGCGTCGGGGTGGGGGCTGCCCCCAGTGCCCCCGCTGCCGCCCGTGTCCCCCCGGTGCGTCCCGCTGCTCTCGGCTCCTACCTGTGCCGGCCGGCGGCCCGGGCACCGCTGTGGGCCGCAGCCGCGCCGGGGGCGAGCGCGGCGGCCCCGCCGGTGTAGAGGCTGTACCGGGGGGGAAAGTTGGCGGCCAGGGCCTGTGCGGCCAGGAGGCACGGCCAGAGCCAGGGGGCCATGCTGGGCTGGGGCGGCTCCGCTCGGCTCGCTCAGCCCGGTCCGGCGCGGCTCAGGAGCGCATGGGGTGTCCCGTCGCGGCTCCGCGGCTCTGGGCGGCTCGGCTCGGCACGGCTCGGCTCTGCCCTCCCCCCGGCCGCCCCTCGGCCAGCCCCTCGCCGCCAGGGCCGCCCCGCCGCCGCTGCCCGCCGGCGGGGTCCCCGGGGCCCCCCGCTTCCTGCCCACCGTCGCCCCCGCCCCGGCCGCGCCGGGCACCGCGGCCCCGCCGGCCCCGCCGCCGCCACATCTGCTCCTCGTTAGGCCGGGCCGGGGCAGCCAGAGGGGCCGGGCAGGGGGCCAGGGCGCGGGCGGCCAGCGGGGCGGCGGGGCTACCGCTGCGGCATCAGCACCGCCACCGCTCCGCCACCGGCACCACCTCGCACGGTGCCCCGCATCGCCTCGGCCACCTCTGCCCCCGCCCCGGGCACAGCCGCGGCAGGTCCCGGCACCGCATCCAGCACTGCCACGTCCCTGCGTGCCCGTGTCCCCGTGCCAGGTTACACATCTCGGTGCCGGTGCCGAGCCGGCTGCTGCCCCGCGCCCCCGGCCCAACCCTGACACCGTATTGGGGACAGTGGGAGCACTGGAGCGACCACCCAGAGCCGCGGTGGTCCTGGACCTGCGGTGACGCCATGGCTTCCCCGGACCGCGTGGTGACGTCACGACCTCCCGGTGATATCACGCCTTGGCCCAGGCCCCACGGTGACGTCAAGGCGCGGGAACCCCCCGCCCTCGGGGAGCTGTGAGCGTGGGTTAAGCACAAACAGCTGCCGGCAGCTGGAGGGGGGAGGGGACGGGGAAGGGGACATGGGGGAAGGGGGACGCGGGGGCGGGGGACGCGGGGCTGGGCTTGGCCAGGGTCCAGCCGTGGGCAGTCCCCAAGGGGTCGGTGTCACCTCCTCTGTCCCTCAGAGGCCGTGGAAGGCTGCGGGGGGTCCTAGAGGGCTGTGGGGGGCCGAGGCCCTGCCGTGTCCAAGCGGACTCCAGCCAGTGCCGGGGAATTACCGAGCAGGGACAGTCAGTGGGGGTCCCGCTCTGCCCCAGTACAGCCGGGGGGCGCAGGGATGGGGACCGGGCTGGGGGCAGGACCCCGGGAGGACTCACTGCTGAGACCCCCCGGCTGCGGCCCATCCTGCACCCAGCCCGGTATGCCCCAGTACACCTCGATACATCCTACCACATCCCAGTACGTCCTAGCACACCACAGTACACCCTTGCCCAGTACACAGCCCAGTATCCCTCACTACCCCCCAGTATACCCCGGTACAGCCCAGCACTTCCCAGTATGCCCCAATACGTCCCAGTGCAGCCCGTCCCGCCCCAGCCCCGCGGCCCTGCCCGCTGTCATCAGCTGTAATGAGCTGTCATTAGTGTCATTAGCGCTAATTAGCGGGGGCCGCCGGGGGCCCGCCCGCCCCGCCCCCCGCCGTGACTCCGCCCCCCGCCTCGAGCCGCGCCTTGTATGGAGAAGGAGCAGCCGCGGCCGCCAGGGGGCGGGGAGTGCCCGAGGGGGCGGGGCCAGAGGGGAAGGCCCCGCCCCACCAAGAGCCCCGCCCCCCGACAGCAGTGACGTCACCGAGACCTCGGCTAGGGTGACGTCACATCACCAGCTCGCAATGACTTCACACCCAGGCCACGCCCCTCCCGCCGTGCCCCGCGGCCGGAAGTGGCGTGCGGCGGTAGGAGACGTGTCGGAGCGGCGGGGCCGGAGCGTGAGGTGGGGGGGACACCGGGAGGGGACAGGGACCGCAGGTGTGCTCGGGGGGAACGGCCCCCTGCGGGGGGCGAGGGGCCTGCAGCGGGGTGGGGTCCCTCCGCGGTGCCAGCGCGTGTCTCTCCGCAGGATGATCACGGACGTGCAGCTCGCCATCTTTGCCAACATGTTGGGCGTCTCGCTCTTCCTCCTGGTCGTGCTGTACCACTACGTGGCCGTGAACAACCCCAAGAAGCAGGAGTGAGGAGACCCCCGGAAAGCCCTGGCAGCGCCCGCCCTCCGTCCCTCTGTCCCTCCGCGCTGCACGCGATGCCCCGGCCGCGCTGGGCGCGGGGCCCCGGAATTCGCGAGGCCGAGCTTATTCCAAACCAGTTTTAAAGGAAACACGATGATACAAGACGAAACAGTGTGACGTCATAAAAGTCCCGGGCCCCTCCGCCAGGCCCGCGGGGAGGGCCGGGCCGGGCGCACGGGGAGCCCCCCGGGCTGGGGCTCAGCGCAGCAGGAGAGGAGCTGCCGGCAGGAGCTGGTCCAGAGCGGGCCGGTGGGCGGGGGCCGCTGTGGGGCACAGCGGGGCGGGCGGGGCCGGGGGGGCCGCAGCCCTGTCCCCAGCGCCGCAGCCCTTGTCCGGGTGCGGCCGGCACGGGGCCGAGCAGGGCCAGGGGCCCCCGGCCTGCGTCGCAGCCCCCCGGAGCCGCGGGGCCGTACCTGGGGCCGCGGGCCCCTGCCCTGGCACGGGAAGGATTCCTCGGCGCTCAGCACCCCCCCGAGGGGCACGGGGGCCTCCGGGCAGAGCCCTGCAGGACAGAGACCAGGGTCAGCAGGGCACGGGGCTCTGGCGGGCCTTCGTGCACCAACAGCCTGAGGGTGTCGGGGCTTCGGCCACCCCTGCCTGATGGGGGCTTCACTCAGGGCTCCCACCACCCCACCCCACAGCACCTACCCAGGCCGCTCTGGGGCTGTCCGGGCGTTCAGCTTCATCGGGAGCACCTGTGGTAGGTGGGCACAGGGAGAAGAAGGTTGGTGCCAGGAGGGGTCCCTGTCCCCAGCTGTACAGGAGCTCCCTGGGGCTGTGGGTGTTGCACAGAGCTGGGCCTGTGCCCCCGGGGTGTCCACACAGCTTCGAGAAAGCCACTTGGGGCAGGAACACCTGGCAAAGCCCCACAGCTGGGGGGGCTCCCAGCCCCAGGGGCAGCCCCACAGAGGTGTTCCCCAAAGGTGTTGCCCCAGGCACCTCCAGGCCTAGCTGGCAGAGCCATGGGGCAGTCCTGGGTCCCTGTCCTGCAGTGACCCCAGTACCTGCAGCAGTGCCGTGCTCTGGAGCTCTCCCACACCTCGCTGGGCCTCCCGTGGTCCGTGGCTGGCACGTGGCATTACATGGGTGCCCACAGGCAGGGTCCCTGCATGACAGAGGAGACAGAGCTCAGCCCGTGGGTGAGGAGCTGTGTGCCACAGTGGGGGCATTGCCCACCCTGGGGGCACGGAGCCATTGCAGGGCACATTTGGTGACATCATTCCCCACAGTGGCAGTGGCCACACAGAGTCCCCTTCCCTGCCAGCCTTGCCAGGGCCAGCCTGACACTGAGGGCCATCCTGGCAGTGGCAAATGCCAGAGGATGTGACAGGCACAGAGCTCAATCCCAGCCCTGCTGGTG
Source organism: Empidonax traillii (assembly GCF_003031625.1). Taxonomy (NCBI): domain Eukaryota; kingdom Metazoa; phylum Chordata; class Aves; order Passeriformes; family Tyrannidae; genus Empidonax; species Empidonax traillii. The sequence goes on from NW_020956607.1 coordinate 122,189, forward strand.
CAAGGGGCTCTACCCCAGCCGGGCCTGGTGGTCCACAAATCACTGTCCCTGGCTCCAGCCAAGTTTCCAGCCTGGTCTCCTGTGGCACTGGTATGACTGGGCTGGCCAGGCCTGGCTGGCAATGAGGACCTGGGGGGCACAGCTCTGGACCAGGGGATATCCTGGAGCATGAGACACCTGCTCAGCCAGGGAAGCTGGGTGGGAGAAAGAGGGGTCCTTTAGGGAACTGGCTGTGGTTGGCAGTGCTGAAGAAACACCTGAGTCACCTCAGCTCTGCTCCCAGTTAAGCTGTCCTTATCCCAACCCAGAAGTTCTCTCCCCCTCCCACTGGGGAAGCAAGCAAGTAGCAGGGAGGCTGTGCTGCCCACTGGGGTGAATCCAGGGCTGTGTCCCCTGGGGGTTGGACAAGGTGTCCAGCATCCAAGGTAACCATGAACAGCCACAGACCGTGCAGCAAATGGGACCCTGCAAGCAGGAGCCTGTGCTGGGCAGGATATGCCAAAGTCACTGGTACCAGTGGGAGGTCCTGGAAAGCAACAGCTGACTTCACCTGGGTCAAAACAGCACAATTTGGTGACCAACCCCAGCCAGCAAAGGCCAACAGCAGCCAAGGGGAGTCACTGGGGGTCTGGCAGAGACCTGGCACACTGATCTCCCTGGGGTGTGGCCAGGCTGGAGAGGGAACTAGGAAGGAAGTGGAAGGATGGGACAAGACCAGGGTAACAGGAGCTTCACCCTGTGCCATCCAGCTTCCACCCCATCACAGGTTCTGAGCGTTCCTGGTTCCTTCCCTGCTGCCTGGGAAGCAGAGGCTGGGATGGCACAGCTGGGGAGACGGCACCAGTGCAGGGCTCGGAAGGCAAAGCCACGTGGTCAAAGCATCCCCAGACCGTGATCCCTGTGCAGACCCTCGCACGTGGAGAGCAGCAGCACTGTGCGATGAGGCGGCAGGAGAGCTGCTGGAAGCTGGAGCAGGGGACCTGGGGACCAGGTGGGGAGCAGGTCAAGCTGATGCCAGGGCAGAGGAGGAAGAGTTGGGTCTCAGTCCCAATGCCAGGCAGCACGAGGACGCAGTGTCCCATGGGACACTCGCTCTGCTGGGCACGGCTCCCTGTGCTGGAGAAGGCTGTGCCTGAGGGGCTCATGGGCTGGGGAGGCAGGACACTCCCACTCAATCCATCCCACTGAGCTAGGCTCCGCTCCTCCACCCCAGTCTGTTCCTGCTCGTGCCCCCCACTGTCCCCACTCCCCGCAGCCAGGGATGGGGCTCGGGGACACTCCGGGTGGGCCCGGCCAAAGGAACAGACGGAACAACGTGCCCATGAGAACATCAGCCTTTTATTTCCTCCCACCACGTTCTCATGGCAGACAAGACACAGTCACGACAGAGGGCTGGGCAGCAAACCCCAAGGACGACACGACGGAACATGGAGCTCGACACAAGCACGGCTTCAGGCACACCCAGTCACACAGGCAGCCCTGCCCCTGGCTCTGGGTGGCAGGGGATGGGAGCAGGGGCCTCTGGGGCTTCCCCTGCTGGACCCCTGAGGGGCCCAGATTGGCACTGCCTGCCCCCCATGGCCCCGAGCCCCTGTCCCATGGCGAGGATACCAGCGCGGGGGGCACAGCCAGCACCTCGCCTGGATTTGGCACCCCATTGCAGTTCATCGACCCAAGGGGGACTCACCATGTGTTGGAAGTCCCCAGTGCCCCATGCTAGCCCTGCCAGCCGACCTCCCCACAGCCAAGGCCACAACCTACTGCTGCCCAGCCAGTGTCTGGGAAGGGGAAAGGCACTTTGGTGTGTCCCCACTGGCCTTTGGAATGCTTTGGGGGCGGCAGGAAGTCAAGCAGAGGTTTTCTGTGATGGCTTCTCCTGAAGCCCCGCAGGCCCCACACTTAAGGGCTGGGATCCTCCTCATCCCGATGGAGCAGCAGCAGCTCCTGCCCAGCCAGGGCTGCAGGACTGTGGGGCGGGCTGGAGGGGCCGCATGTACTCCCTGCTCAGGACTGCCCCATGGGGACGAAACCCCTCACATTCACAGTTCCACACAAACCCACTGTCACGCCGTCCCAGCCCAGGTCACCCTGGCTCCGGGCTCCCTCAGGACTGTGGCCCCGTGCAGCAGCTTGGCAGGTGCCGGAGCAGGCGTGTGAGGGGTCCCCAGCCCGGCTTACCTCTGCCCGGGGCCAGGGTGCCGCCATCGCTTGCAGGGCTCGGGGGGGCCACGGCCGCAGCCGGGGGCCTGGGGCTGCCGAAGGTGAAACTGGGGGAGGCCCGGATCCGCGGGGAGTCCTGCTGGCTGCCCCCGCTCCCGCTGGTGCCGTTGCTGAAGCTCCTGGCGCGGGCCAGGGAGTTGTCAGAGGCCGAGGTGGGCAGCCCACTGCAGGGGTGAGAGACGGGGGTCAGTCTGGTGTGGCAGGGGGGGTTCCCCTCTGTGCCCCCCACCCACTGTCCCAGCCCAGCCCTGAGCACGGGGCGGCTGCAGGTGAGACGCCGCCTCTGGCAGAGCCCCAGACTTTTCCCCAGGCACTGGTGAGCAGCTGGGGACAGGGATGTCACCGAGGCTGCCCCTGAGAGCTGCCGCCCCAGTGTCCCATGTCAAACATCACTATCCCAGCAGTGTCGTCACAGGATTCTCACTCCCTCACCCCAGTCCCAAATCACAGTATCACTGAGGTTGGAAAAGCTCTCAGAGACCATCGAGTCCAACTCTTGCCCCACCACTGTAAGGCCACTACTAACCCACCTCCCCTTTAAGGGCCTTTAAATCCTTCCAGGCATGGGGACTCTACCACTGCCCTAGGCAGCTCTGCCAGGGCTGGATAGCCCCTTCCATAAAGAAATTGTTCCCAACATCCAACCTGAACCTCTACTGGTCCCTTCCTCTTGTCCTGTACCTTGTTCCCCAGAGACAGAGCTCAATCCACCCCACCCATCTCCACCCTCCTGCAGAGAGTGAGAAGGCCCCCCCCGAGCCTTCTTTTCTCCAGGCTGAGACTCCTAAAAATCCCTTAGCCGCTCCCATCCCAGTCCAGTGCCAGAGGGGACGCAGGAAAGACACTTTCCAGGCTACTGGGCCAGGTGAATCCCAACCAGTGTCACCCCTGCCCCTTTCCCCACCGACAGCTCGGAGCAGAGGGACCTCCACCTGCAGCTCCTGGAGCTCTGCAGGGACAGGCCCCGGCCGAGCAGGTGACCCTGGCAGGTGACTCACTTGGGGACATTTATCATCTCTAAGTGCTGTTATCCTGCAGCTCCCGCGCTCGGCCCCAGCCAGCCCTTACGTGGAGCTCCTGGGGGGGGTCCCGACCCCTTCTCTCCTCCGCGGGCCCCCACCGGCGCCGCGCAGCCCCCGCACGTGCTTCAGCATCCAGGCCCGCAGGTTGCCCAGGCAGGTGTGCTCCGACAGCACGATCCGCGGCCACGGGTTACACTCGGCCATGTCCAGTGCCGCCACCGCCACTGCCCGGCCCACCTGCACAGCCAAGGGCACAGTGAGGGGGACGCACAGGGAGAGGAGGGTGTGGGGAGAGGGGTGGCACTGGTGATGGGGTCACAGGGACAGGGCGTTTTGGGGAGGGCAGGAGCACAGGGAAGGGGGGACACCAGGGTGGGGCACTGGGGAGCACGGCAACGGTGAGGGGGTCATGGGGAGACGGGGGGACATTGCAGAAGGGAGGGCACTGGGGAGGGGGAGCACTGGGGAGAGTGGGCAGCTCCCCAGAGCACAGGGCAGAAAAGCACGTGGAGAAAAATAACCCCAGGCGTGAATCCCAGCCCAGCCCAGCCCCTGGATCTCATCCCTCCTGGCTCAGCCGTGCCCCCTGTACCTGTTCAAAGAGCTCCACGGTGTAGCGGGAGGGGAAGGCGGGTGGGGGCGGGGGGCTGGCACGGCCGTTGTCGTGGCAGGCCCCTGGGATGCTGTTCACCGAGCGCCCCGAGTTGTAATTGCACTCCAGGGTGTAGCTGTGGGGCACAAGGGGAAGCCTGTTACTCTGTGGACCCACAGCGGGGCTCGGTTGACCCTGCATGTCTCTCTGGGGGAGCCACATCGGTGGAGCTGGGGCACAGGAAAGCATCAGGTTTTGAGGAGTGTCCTCTGACGGCAGGAACGGCCCAACTGGGCCGTTCCTGCCGTCAGAGGACACTCCTCAAAACCTTGGGATGGAGCTCGTGGGGCTCCGAGGGTGGCACCCGAAGTGCCTGTGACCTCTCAATCACCTCTGGAAAGTGATGGAGAATAGGGGGTCCCTGATGGAGAAAGGGAAGTGTCTGATGTCAACCCAAGGAGTGGATGGCCACAGCCTCTTCCCAGCCTCCAAGGTGTCCTGGAGTGAGCCCTCCCAGAGGCAGGAAGGAGAAGAGGGGCTGGGGGCTGCTGGCTGGGAGGGCTCCCATCTGTCGCACTGGCCAGAGACACCTCCAGGGTCAGTCCAGTAGAAGACCTGAGCAGCTCCATCCCTATTTGCCTGAGGCACCACATGGGCACCGAGAGCCCTCCCAGCACCTTTCAGAATGTCGCTGTAGGATCAACCCTGGGCTGCTCTGGGCCAGCCCAGAGCAAAGTACCAAGCCCAGTCTGCTGTGTTCCTGTGTGGGTGGATCGGTGTGTCCCTGACCCACCAGACCTGGGCATGGAGCAGGGGCCGAGTGCTTTGCAAGCACCAAGGAATGGGAGAGAACCTGCCCCCTCTGTGGGTCTGGCTGCCAGTGGTGTGTTCCCAGCGTGGAAACGGGCCAGGAATATCCCATCCCGTGTGGGAGGGAGCAGATCATCGGTATCCCCGGCTCCTGGGATCACAGATGGGCTGAGGCTGGAATCTCACACACAGCTACGGGGATTCTGCGCCCACGGCAACTCAGCTTAATTACAGCTAAATACAGACATGAATGTCTTGGAAAGAGGAGAATTCCCCCTGGAAAGCCATCCGAGAGCAGGGAGGAAAAGCCAGAGCAGCTGCAGGAAGAGTGGGGAGGGAGAGGAGGGGGAGAGCCTGGCTGAGCCTGTGTCTCAGGAACACAGCAGCACCTGGCACAGCCAGGCCTGGCCTTTGCTGACCTACCCTGGAGCCGTGCGGGACAGGGCAGTCCTACAGAACTGGTTCCTCCTTCCCCTAATCCTGTGCCCAGCACGAGCACTCAGTGCCAGGCTGGGTGGTGCTGCCCTACCTGTGGATGATGCCCAGGGCCTTGTAGACGGCCACGCGCCCGCTGCCCTCCTTGGACTGCCCGTCCCGCTTGTCCCGCGCGTACATGTTCTTCTCTGAGAAGTTGCAGCCCGTGAAGTCAAAGTGAGGTGAGTTCAGGGAGATCAATTTGGGGAACAGCATGTTCTCTACCTGTGAAGTGTAGAGAGAAGCAGGGGTGACGGGAGGCCCTTGGTTGCCTGTCCTGCTCCAGGGGGACCAGTGCCAAGTGTGGGAATTCACCAGGGTTGGCTGGGCTGGCTCTGCTCCAGTTCCAGGGTCTCACAAGCTCCAGCTGTGCCCAGGGGATGCTGCCCACCCCTGCCCACTTCACATTGGGCTCTCCTGACAGCCGGTTGGGAGGAGAGGAAGGGAGCCCAGCGGCACTGCTCTTTCCCACCCTTATCCCTCAGGAGAAAGGTGACTGCTGCTGGCCCATGCCAGCTCCTGGGGGAAATCTAAGACCTCCTGGGGGAGGAGAGAAAGAAGAAAGGAGAGAAGGAAAGAAGGAAGAAAGGAAGGAGATGAAGAAAAAGAAAGAAAGGTAAAATAAGGAAAGAAAGGAGAAGAAAGGGAAAAGGAAGGAAGGCCCCGTGACAGGGATCTCTGTATCCCTCTCCCGGGAGTGGGAGGGAGCAGAGCAGCAGGAGGGGCCCAGTAGCCCAGGACTCACCTGGTCGTTCTCGTCGCTGAAGCTGTTCCCGTACATGAAGCAGCCGCGCTTGGACGCGTGGCCGTGCAGGTCCACGTAGTAGGCCAGACCACTGTCCCGGGGCGCGATGGGCTCAGGGGGCTCGGTGGCCTCGGGCAGGGGGGCTGAGGGAGGCCTCTCTGCCCCCTCCTCACAGTGCTCGTCAGCGTGGCTCGAGGGCAGGATCCAGGCGTCCCGGTCCGCGCTGTCTGACAGCCGCGCATCCTGGTCCGGGCGGGACCAGGCCCCAGGGGAGTTCCGTGCGTTGTTGGCTTTGTTCAGCTCCGACAGCGCGGCCTCAGTGTCCGGGACAGGAGGGTTGGGGCATTTTGTGCTCAGCGAGCTAGTGCTGAGGGGGGAGACAAACGTCCTCCAGTCTGGAGAGCCCGGCAGGACGCGGCTGTGGATGTGGTGGTAGAGCAGCACGGCTTTGGCCCCGTACACCGCGGGGTGCAGCTCAGGATCGGGGTGCAGGTACTGCCGGTTCAGGTTCACCCCGCGGGAGTCGGTTCTGCAGGGAGAGCAGAGACGTGAGACCCTTCCGGGGCGCCCTGGAAGAGCTGAGCTCACCTCGGAACGCCAACACTCTGGGATCTGTCCTGGAGAACAGAAGTCAAACTGCCCCCTCACAACCAGAGCACTGACAACCTCAACAAGGCAGAGCCCTGTGTGATATCCTAGAGAAAGGAATGCAGCTGGGAAGGGGCTGGAGCAGCAGGAGCAGCTGAGGGAGCTGGGGGGGCTCAGCCTGGAGAAAAGGAGGCTCAAGGGGGACCTTTTGGCTCTGCAACTCCCTGACAGGAGGGGGGAACCGGGGGAGATCCGGCTCTGCTCCCAGGGAACAGGGACAGGACAAGAGGAAACAGCCTCAAGCTGTGCTGGGGAGGGTCAGGTGCGGTACAGGGAACAATTCCTTCACAGAAAGGACTGTCCAGTCCTGGCACAGCTGCCCAAGGCTGTGGTGGAGTCCTCATCCCTGCAATGATTTAACAGGCATGTGGATGTGGCACTTGGGGACATGGGTTAGTGGTGGCTCTGGCCATGGGGGGACAGTTAGACTCCATGGTCTCAGAGGGCTTTTCCCACCTCCATGATTCCATGAAACATGGAGCAGGCTCTAGGCAGGAGAGCCCAGCCCAGCCCTACACTCACCGGTAGTGGCCCCGCACCACCCCATCGGGGTTCAGCATGGGGATGAGCTTAAAGACAAACATCCGCCGCAGCATCTGGGCACGGGGATCCTCCTCCCGCAGGATGAAGTCCAGGAAGCCATTGAAGACAAAGCTGGAGGGGGTTTCTCCTGGGTGGACTCTGCTGCTGAGGAAAAACACCTGGGGACAAGCAGACAGGGGTGAGGGGGGTCCCTGCCTGCCCTGGGACGCTGCAGTGCAGGAGGGCCTTGCGGACTCTGCCCCCCACGCTCCACCCAAACGCTCCAGCCCTTGGGGACACGACACAGTTTGGGTCACAGACACGAGGGTGGCAGCAAGGTATCAACACAGGGGCCACTGTGGGGGCTGCTGACCCCCCTGTTCCCAGCACGGCCCCGATGCTGGCACAGCCACTCACCCTCTTCCCAGTGAAGCGGCGCGGCCGGGGCGTGCTGGTGTCTGGGAAGAGCTTGTCCAGCCGCGGCTCCCGCTTCTCCTGCATGCCATGGCACGAGGTGACTGTCAGCAGGTCCACTCGCAGCTTGTCCAGCGAGTGGCACAGCAGCTCCCGGTGGTAGTACACAGAGTCCAGGGGGCTGTGGGGAGAGGAGGGGCCTCAGCCACACCCAGAGGGAGGGCACTCCTGGCTGAGCACTCTCACACTGGGAAGGGGATGAGGATTGGGAAGGGGCTGCGGGGGTCACACCTGCTGGGGGACATGTGCCTGCAGTCCTGGAAGCGGCCGTCCAGCTGTGCCAGCATGTCCTGGCACTCGGTGTAGGAGAAGGGGTAGCAGAAGGCGAAGTAGGTGGTGGCCCCACGGTACTCCAGGAACCGGTGCACGAAGGACAGCACGAACTGCGTCTCCACCACCTGCCACGGACGTGGAGCAGGGCTGGGCACAGAGGCAGGGCTGCCCCGGCACAGCCCCAGCTCCCCTCTTCTGGCCCTCTTGGGCATTGCCCTGGGCTATCCCTGTGGGAACCACTGCCCAGCCACCTCCCCTGTGTCCTGGCACACCAGGCTGTTCCCTGCAGAGCCTTTGGGTCCCTGCAGGCCCCACCAGCCAAACCACACCTGTCCTGTCCCGTGTCAGGGGGTGGAAGGGATGCTGCATCCCTGGAAGCGTTCAGGGACAGGCTGGACAGGGCTTTGAGCAACCTGGGCTAGTGGAAGGTGTCCCTGCCCAGGGCAGGGGGTGGATGAGCTCTCTAAGGTCCTTTCAGCCCAAGCCATTCTGAGACTCAGTGGTTCTCTGGCTCCCGTTCCATGGAACAGAGGATCTGCTGTGAGGGTGGGCATTGCCTCCCCATGGCAGTGCCTGTGGAGCAAGGAGCACCCAGAACAGGAATCCCTTAGGCAGCTCCTACCACATCAAAGGAACCTCCTGGGAATCCCACCCCTTGGCTGTGCCTCCCAGGGCTCCCCTCGCCCCCTTGGCTGTGCCCCTCACCGGGGCAGCAGCACCTGCTGCCACAAAGAGCTGTTTTCTGGCCACTTTGGCACCCGGGGAAGGGGAAGAGAAGCACCGGGAGTACTCGGGGGGCAGTTCTGTGTTCCCCCACTGAAAACACCCCATGGTGGCCCGTGCCCAGTCCCAGCTCCCCGGGCCTTCCTCTGCACAGCCCTGGGAAGGGACTACCATTAACCCCCTTCCTCCGGGGGTGCCAGGGACAGCCCAGCCACTCCCTCCCTGCAGCAGAGCGCGGTGGGGAGGGGTGTCCGCGCCCCCCGAGCCACCCCCGCCCCGTGTCCCACCTGGAAGCTGGGGCGCTGCCGGATGCGCTCCCAGCGCGGGCGCACGGGCAGGGTGCGCACAAAGGGGGCCATGCCCTGCGCGTACAGCCGGCTCTGCTTGTTCATGTTCAGGATGTGCAGCTTGATCAGCTTCCCCGGGGCCCCCCCGCGCACGCTGAAGTAGAACCAGGACCTGGGAGGGGGCAGGAGCAGCGCCGGCTCAGCCCCTGCCCGGGGGTGTCCGCCGAGGAGTCCCCCCCCCTCCCACCCATCCACCCAGCCCTGATGGGAGCCCCGGGGGAGGGACCAGACCCCCCGAGCCTCCTCCTAGGGCACCCCTGACCCCGCTGGCTCCCCCAGCCCCTCTCCTCCGTCCCCCAACCCTACAGACGCACCAGGGGGCACCCCTACCTGGTACCACACACCCACCCATCCGGCTCTGTCGAACCCTCTCCGTCCCTCGGGAGGGCTTAATTTCCTTTGGGGGAGGGCACAGAGCCCCTGAGCCCCCTCCCAGGGCACCCTGATCCCCCCGGCCACCCCCAGCCCCTTTGCTCAGTCCCCCAAACCCACCGACCCTCGTTCCAGGGGCTCCCTCGCCCCGCACCAGCCGCTCCTGGGCACCGCAAGCCCCTTCCCCGGGGAACCCCCGATCCCAGCACCCCCCGTACGCTACGAGCCACCCCTGCTCGGTCCCCCCGCCCGCCAATACCTGTTGCCGTTCTCATACTCGGTCTGGGCGCAGTCGGGCCGCGTCCATACATTAAACTCGTAGTCGGCGGCAGGGAGCGCGTTGGCCCGGGCGGCGGGGCCGCCCCCCGCCTCTGCCGGCCGCACCTGCTCCACGTGCGCCAGGTTCCCAGAGTCGAAGCGGGAGCTAAAGAGGAGCCCCCCGCAGCGGATCTCCATGGCCCGGCGGGGCCGGCCCCGGCATCGCCCCGGCGCGGCCCCGGCACGGCCGGTACGGGCCGCCCGGCAACAGCAACGCGCACGGCCATTGGCTGCCGCCTCCCAGCAACGCCGCCGCCTATTGGCCGGCGCCTCGGCAACGGCCGCGGCGGCGCCGGGGCTGCTCCGCCTCCCTGGCCACGCCCCCCTGGCCACGCCCCCAGACACCTTCACACCTGTCCGTGCTCACCTGTAAGCGGAGCACAGGTGTGCACACGTACAGGTGTACACTGAGCACAGGTGTGTACATGTACACGTGTAAACGGAGCACAGGTGTGTACACGTACACGTGTAAACGGAGCACAGGTGTGCACACGTACAGGTGTACACTGAGCACAGGTGTGTACACGTACACATGTAAATGGAGCACAGGTGTGCACACGTACACGTGTACACTGAGCACAGGTGTGTACCTGTGTAAACGGAGCACAGGTGTGCACACGAACACATGTACACTGAGCACAGGTGTGTACATGTGTAAGCGGAGCACAGGTGTGCACACGTACAGGTGTACACTGAGCACAGGGAGGGGTGTGCACAGGCGTGTTCGTGCCTGTGCGTGGGTGGGTGATGCAGGTCTGCACACACAGGTACACGTGTGTACACACACACCTGCTCAGGCACATCTGTGCTCAGGAACACAGGTGTGTACACACACACCTGTGCAGGCGGCAAAAGGACCCCACGGTACCAAGGCGGCGGAGGCGGGGCTCGAACCCTCAATCTCCGCACGCCGGGCGGGCGCTCTGCCCCCTGAGCCAACCCGGCGGGGCGGGCCCCGCGGCGCCAGCGGCTCCTTTGAACTGCTCGGGCACTGAGACGGAGCGACCCACACGCAGCTCCAACCACTGAGGGGGAACGGTGCCTTCCCCCCCAAAAAAAGTGCTGGGGATGGGGCGCAGCGGGCTTTGGATAACCCCTTTCACCCTGCAGGTATCTTCAGTAAGGAAAGAAAATAAAGCATGTGGAGTACTTGTCAGGAAAAAAATAATAAAATAAATCGGTTCATTCACTGGGGGAAAGGGTGGGGTGGGTGGGGACTCCGGGTGTCCACCCCTGATCCTGTGAGCAGGCAAAGCACAAGGGGACAGGGATCACCCACCAGGGACAGAGGGAGAGGGAAAGCAAAGCAGTCACAGGGTGTGGAAAAAGACTGTATGTGTGTCTCCCCAGCTCCCCAGAAAATAAACCTCCCCCAAAAGCCCCGATTTGACCCAAAGTTCCTGTGGGCATTGCCCTCAGTGTCTCCATCCCCCATCCAGCTGCACTGGGATACCCCTCGGCAGCTGGAATATCGGGAGACGGTGTGACCTTCTCCAGAAAGCAGCTCAGTGTCCAGAAATCATGGCCAGGGCCCAGTCTTTGAGGGCCAGGGTTGTGTTTTGCAGGTAAATCCAAGAAGAATAGGTGAAACTCATCAGGTGGTCCCTCACGCACTCCCACGTCATGTCCCCGCTGGAAAAGCAAGAAGGGGTTATGGGGGTGGAGCCTGAGGCAGGAGGGGCGACACAGGGGGGATAGAGGAGCCCCTCAGGCAGGGTGACACTGGCCCTGGTGCCACATACCCGGGAGCAGGACAAGGGGCCACCCACCAGGGAGAGATATGGCTGTGACACTGAGGGAGCCCCTGGGGGAGCGGAGCCCGAAGGACCCTGTGGGACCACACAGGGGGTCTGCTCACTTGCAGGAGTCGAGGCAGCACTGCCAGCCCCGCTGCAGCACCGAGGCCAGGCCCTGCAGCAGCGGCACCAGGCAGCTCCGCACCAGGAACAGCAGCAGCTCCCGCACGCACTCGGCAAAGTGCAGCAGCGACTCAGGGACCCGGGTCTGGACCTGCAGGAGCACAGACAGTGTGAGGTGAACATCGATCCCCTCAGCAGGTCTGGGGCTGGGGGTCCCAGTAACCTGATAGTTCCATCTCATCTCACCCCCTCCCTCCTCTGTCATCCTCGAACCCTTCCTACCTCCCCTCTTCTCCAGCACACAGCAGAGAGGGCACCCACATTCTGTGGAACACTGACATCACCCACTGCCACCACAATAATAGTTTTCACGACGCCAACAACAGGCAGTTTTCTCAGGCCTCTGCCTGTCAGCCCTGATAGTCACTGAAAGCAGTCGGAGCAGGGGGATGAATGGCATTGGAGATGTGACGCAGGGCCTCCCCCTCCCATAAGCCCCCCACTGCATTCCTGGTCTCCTCCAGCCCTGGGAACCCCCCCTTACCCACTCGCTGAGCCAGGGCAGGCTGCCCTGGAGCCAGGAGAGCAGGGAGTAGCACTGTTGGGACACATCCCGGGCCACCTTCCCACCCGTGTCCCAGAGCAGCTCCAGCTGCGGCCGCAGGACGGACACAGCCGCAGAGCCGTGGTGGGCCAGGCTGTGCTCCAGCCACCTGCAAGGAAGGGAGGACTGGTAAGGGCAGTGCCAGACCAGGGCACCACCACGGGGCACCGGAGCTGCCACCACGGGGTGGACAGGGAACTCCAGGCTGAGCTGGAAGTGCTCCCAGGCAGGGCCAGGAACAGCTCCCGGCTCCCTCCTGAGCCCCCGTCACGCTGCACGATGGCCTCACCTCCCAGACCCACTGTCTGCCACCCACCCACGCCAGTGACACGGACCTGTAGCCCTCGAGGCAGCCGTGGGACACCTTCTGCCAGGCCAGATGGGAGGCGGGCAGGACACCGGAGGAGCGGAGCAGCCGTGCGGAAGAGGAGGCTGGAAGAGACAAAAGAGTGTTCCTTGAACACTCCCTGGCTGAGGGGACACGTGCCAGTCTGTCCCCAGGGGCTCTCTGGTGACACGTGTCTGTCTGTCCCTGAGGACTCTGCTGTGACACGTGTCAGTCTGTCCCCGAGGCCCAGCGAGGGGGGGTTAGGGCAGCCCCGAGGGACTCTCCCAAGGGGACACAGGCCAGGGGGGTTTGTCTGCAGCTCCTGTCTTCACCAGTGTCCCCCATCTGGACAGATGGACAGGCCTGCTGCTCACAGCAGCCACGGGAAGGACCTGGGAATGAGGCAGGGACACAGGGGGCTTCACTGAGGGGAGCAGCCATAGGGTTGATCCCAGGGATGTTCTTTGATAAAGTAAGAGGAAACAGCCTCAAGCTGTGACATGGGAGGTTTAGACTAGAAATTAGGAACAATTCCTTCCTGGAAAAGGTTGTCCAGCCCTGGCACAGCTGCCCAGGGAAGAGGGGGTATCCCCATCCTTGGAGGGATTTTCTAGTCTGGATCCCTCTGTGATCCCGTGACTCCCAGCACACAGAGCCGTACCCTGGAAGGAGCCGTGCGTCCGGACATCGTGCAGGAAGAGGCCGGTGACGAGGACCAGGAGGACGAGCAGCAGCTGCGACCAGGGGAAGCCTCGGCCCTTCATCCTGCGCAGCAGCTCCTGGGCAGGAGGACGAGGCCCTGTCACTGTCACCACTGTCACCGTGGTGTCCTGGCACTGGGGAAGTCCCAGCACAGCCCCACCACCCTCCAGCAACGGCCGCCCCCGGCTTCCCAGCGGGGACCAGTGTCATCTGCTGGGCAGCTGGGAGGATGGACAGGGGCCAGCACATCTGTCCTGGCGTGTCCTGTGTGCGTGCCGCTGCGTGGCCCCATCCCGGCACGTGCTGGTGGCAGAAGGGGCCATTCACAGCCCCAGCATGGAGCTGAAATCCAGCCAGAGAGAGACACTGGGCAGCACCCACCCACCCACCCACCCATCCATCCATCCACCCATCCATCCATCCATCCACCCACCCATCCATCCATCCATCCATCCATCCATCCATCCATCCCCTGCCACCCCTCACCTTGCAGGCAGTGTCACAGGCAGCCACGTCCTCGCCTTTTCCGGCCCCTCTGGCCACCAGCTCCTCGTTGGTCATTTTGAAGGAGCGAACGGTTTCCTGAAGGGACTGACGCACCTTGGGGACAGCGAGAGCTGCGTCAGGGTCCCCAGCCCACCGCAGACCCCCTGAGCTGCCAAGGCAGGGGAGCCCCACGGAGACACTGCCAGCACAGGGAGCCCCTGCAGCAGCACGGGGACATTATCCCAGCCCAGGACCTCCCCGGTCCCACAGCTCACTCCTACCTTCTTGCTACAGCTCTCCCAGGACTCCAGGAGGTGGTTCAGCAGCAAACTGGAGGGGGGAGGAGAACAAAGGGCTTGGGCAGGAGCTCCCAGAAGGAATTTAGGAGTCCCAAAGGCTCTGTGGGTGGGTGCTGTACCCACGTGGAGCTGTGGCATAGACTGACCTGGACTGAGTGAGGTGCTTGGTGTAGAGCTGCCTCCAGACGCTGAAGCTCAGCGGGTCCAGGCTCAGGCACTGGCTCATGGAGGTCAGGAGCTGGGGAGGGGGCACAGCCGGTTATTACACCCGACCCTCACCCCAGCACACCGAACACCCTGTGCGCCAGGCAGTGCCCTGGTACAGCCTCCCACCCCCACACCCAGGGCATGAAACTCAAAACTCTGGCATCCCTGCCCATGGCAGGGGGTAGAACTGGATGGTCATTACGGTCCCTTCCCACCTGAACCATGCTGTGATCCAATAATTTCCAGCCCCTGGGTGTGGGTGACAGGACCCCTGCCCCACCATCGCTGTCCTCATGGCAGCAATGCCTGCCCTGCTGTCGCTCCACGGCAGCACAAAACCCAGCCCGTGCCAGGCTCACCTCCTTCTTCATGGCAGGGGGGCAGGTGGGCGTTGCCCGGGACAGGAAGGAGGGGAAGTAGGTGTGCAGGGCCGTCTCAGGCCGGGCACCGAACGCCAGGACCTTCAGGCGGGGGTAGAGGCGCCGCAGCTGCTCCTGCAGGCTGGAGGAGAGCAGGGTCTGCCCAGGGGCACCGGGGGGACAGGGGGCACCAGGGCTCACCCTGCAGCACAGCCACACCGGGGGACGGGGTGCCCGGATGGACCAGCGTACCTGGGTGACAGCGAGTTGTTGGGCATGAAGGCAAAATCCAGGAGCGGGAAGAAATCCTTGGGGCCGATCATGCCGAAGCCTTTGGTGAGGTTGGGGTGCATCCTGCAGAAGAGAGCCCTGAGCTGCTGCGGGGGCCAGCGAGGAGCAACGTTACCCGGTGGGAAACAGGAGTCACTCACATCAGCAGCCGGTCCAGGTAGGAAACAGCATATGGGGAGAGGGACTTGATGCCGAGCACCGGGAGCATCACACTGAGCCACACTGTGAGAAGAGGTGGGAGGGCTCCAGCTGGGCTGTCTGTCCACCAGGACAACCCACCCAAAACCACCTGGCAGATCCCTAGGGAAGGGCTCTGGGGAAGCTGCGCTGCAAGGGGACAGTGGAGCAGCACATTCCTTGTCCTTCCAGGCAGGATGGCTCCTCTCGGGACCCAGCCATTCCCTGTCCCGGCCACAGGAAGCTTCTCTCCAGATCTTAAAGGTCTTTCCCAACCTTTTCCCACCCCAAAGCAGTACCACCAGCGGGAGCAGAGACACCCTGGCAGTGCCAGGGAGGGGGATCCCACCTGCCACACCCGGCTCTCACCTTTCAGGCCCTCGTGGAGGTCGGCGAACCCGGCCTGTCCCAGCGCCCAGAGCACGGTCAGGCACTTGGCTGGCCGGTTTTGGTGGGAGCGCAGCACCTCCAGGTACTGGGGGAGGATGGGACACGTCAGTGGGGAAGAACCACAGCCCACCCCAACCCAGTGAGTCCAGAGAGATCAGGCCATGGGACTGTGTTGGCTACCCTGGACCCTGGAGCAGGGCCCTTGGCACGGACTCACAGCTCCAGTAAGGCCAGGAACTGCACTGGGGGGACAGAGGGAACCCCAAAACCCAGTCCAGGGGATGCAGGGCTGTTGAGAGGGGCAAGCAGAATCCACTGGCATGCCAGTCCCTCTGCATGGGGAGGACAGGGAGGCAGAAGGGTTTCATGCATGGGACAACCCTGATCACTCCCAAAGGAATTCTGATGGACAGGGATGCTCTTTCTCCAGCTGCTCCAGGGGACCCCCAGAGTGGGAGGAGGAGCAGCACCCACAAACCCAGGTGACCCCAGCTCACCTTGCCCAGGTTGGTGGTGGCAATCCGGGGCCTGTCCAGGAGCAGTGCCTGGATGCAGATCCTGTACCCATGCAGTGACTCCCCTGGAATGGAGATGGGGGTCCTGCTCAGCCATGCCCACCTTGGGGCTCTCCCCAAGTGGAGAACCCTCAGTCCAGGCACTTCCCAGGGCTTGTTTCCCCCCATGCTCCCTGTGAGATCAACCCAGTGACAGCCAAGCCCTTCCCCAGGGACATCCCAACACAACACCCCACCCCGGCTGTTCTCCAAGTAGTTTCTCGCTATTCCTGTTGCTCTGGACAGCAGCGACCCCCGGGCAGGAACAGCCCCTCACCACACACCGGTGGGCAGGAGGTGTGTCGCCCCTCCTTTCCTCATGGAGGAATTCCAAAGAGCAGCAGCTGTCCGGGTCAGAAGAGAGCCTGGTGCTCACCTGGGGCCTTGTCCAGCTCCTGCAGCATGGTGTAGATGCAGTGGTCGAAGAAGAGCTCCAGCACTCCCGATGCCCTTCCCAGCAGGGTCCGGATGATGCTCTTCAGCTCCTTGCTCGCCAGGCTGTACGGATAGTCTGGGGTGAGATGAGGGAGGGAGGGAGGGAGGGAGGACTTTGATGAGACCCTGTTTTGGGGAGTTGCAGCAGCTGGAGGAGCTGGCCCGCAGGAGGCGGGCGCAGGGAGCACCTCGTCCTCATCCCCCTGGCAGCACCGGGCTCCTCCTCAATGATTTTGGTCCAGAGGAAGCTAATCCAGCCCTGAGGGATGGCTTCCCATTAGACACCAACAGTGCAGGATGGACGCGGACCTGGAGAATGTTTTGCTCCTTTCCCCCTCTCCCATCCCAAGCGACGCGTGCTCAGCACAAGTCGGGACCACCAGACCACACAGGAGAAGGAAATCCAGCCCCAACATCCCTCTGGATACCTGTGAGTGGATTCCCAACGTCCACGGCAGCAGGCAGAGGTCATGGGTCCCCACGGGGAAGGGGTGACCGGGGAAGCCTCCCATTTGCCAGTGGCACAGGCAGGTTCACTGCGTGCGTGGCCAAGGGGAGCCCATTGTGGGGACAGCCCAGAACGAAGCAAACCCTCCCCGTTCCGTTAACTAAAGGACCACGGCCCTGCCCCTTCCCCTTCCCACCCGGCAGCAGCACACGGACCGTGGGGGTGCTGGCTCAGCACGGGGTCACTCCGAGGCGCCTGCAGTTTGTAGTTGAGGTACCCGGCCAGGTCCTTCACCCACACCGAGGGGTTCTCAGGGAACACGCTCCGGCTCTTCTCCAGCTCCTTCTGCAGATCCGCCAGGTCCAGCTGGAAGTGGCAGACGGACAAAGTCAGCCCGGGATGAACAGAGTTGGGCAAAAAGCGGGGGAGGGGAAAGTCAACTCTGTCTCCTCCTGGGGTGTGGGGCCTTCATCCTGGGAACACCACCCTTCCTGCTTGGAAAACCCCAGCTGCTGGGGCTCCCAAGGATCACCCTGGAAAACTGGCTCTGTGCCAGCGCCAGGGAGCCTGTTGGCACAGGCTGGCACACACCAGCACCACCACGGGCTCACTCACAGCTGTGGCTGGGCAAGGATCAGCCCGGGGTGATCCTGGACACGGCCGGTCCGTGTGGGCACTGCCGAGAGCTCCGCACCCAGAGTCCTCCAGGGAGCAAAGAACCACGGGCACCCAGATCCACCTGACAACGTGGCAGTGCCAAACGTGGAGTGCAGCAGCAGCTCCTGTCCCCTCCACCCCCCTGCTACCCAGCCACGCTCACTCCCTGCTTGCACACCCGGATTATCCACGGGCTCAGAGGAGCGGATCTGTCAGGGCACGCTGCAGGGCTTGGACTCTGGGTGAGGTTTTCCAGAGCCCAACCTTCCCTGGGAGCGCTCCCTCTAAGCAGATTCCCACTGCCAGGGCTTGGCAGAGCAAGCTGGGTGCCCTCGGGCAGGCTTGGCTCAGCCCCAGCTTTCAAAAGGAATTTGACACAAACCAGCTGCTGCCACGCCAGGAAACAAAACCCCTCCCCAGTGGCAGGGCCACGCGGTGTCTCACACCCCCGAGCACCGGGACAGTCCTGGCCCTGCTGCCCTGCCAGGAAACACGGGAATTGCACATGGGAACCGCACCTGGGAATCATGCAGGGTCCTGCACCCACCACCAGCACTCTGGGGAGCAGAGGGAACCCCCAGGCAGGGGGGAGCAGAAGTGCCAGGATGTGACACCCAGGGCAGGGAGAAGCCCAGTGGGCAATGCCGTGGGGGGCCGTGCCAGGGCTGTCCCCACGACACGTCCCCCCGGTACAGCCCATCTGGGGTCAGTTCTGGAGCCCCCTGTGCTCAGACACAGCCAGGACAGGTGGGACAGACACTGACGGGTTCCCAGATCCAGCCAGAGTGCAGGAGCTGCTGGAGCAGCTCCCAGGGCCCCACTGGTGAGACACGGAGGAGGTTCCAGCCACCACGAGGCTTTCTCAGGGCTCTTCTCAGACAGAGACAGGGAGTGGGTGAGGAGAGAAAAATTCCCTTCCAGCTGCCTTCTGCTGCTCTGTCTCCTGCCTCCAGCACGAGGCGGCTCCTCCCAGCTGGCCCAACAGGGGATGAGCCCGTGCATGAGGCTGAACCGGGTCAGGGCCCCGTGCTCCCCATGCCCCCTCCCACTGGATCAAAGAGCTCCCACGGCAGCCAGAAGGGGATGGGAACAGCGGCCCCTGGCATTCCAGCGGGTCAGGGCCCGGCTGGGCACACTCACAGCTCGCAGGGCCTCCTCCAGCGAGCGGCTCTTGCCCGCCTTGCTGCTGCTGGCATTGCCAGACGGCTTCTTCCCGCTCTTCCCCGGCTGCTGCTTCCGCGGCGGCGGCTCCGGGGCCGTGGCCGGGGGCACCTGCTCCTTGTTCTGCTTCCGCAGCACCCGCTCGAAGCCCAGCTGGAAGATGGTGCTGGAGGGGGCGATGGGAGCTGGGGGCGGGAGAGGGCAGAGGGCACGGTGACACGGGGGCAGAGGGGCACGGGGACGGACCTCGGCACGAAGGGCAAACAGGGGGACCCCCCACACACCCTCGCGCTTCCCACGGGGACAGGGGCCCACGACCAAGTCCACGGCATCCCCCGAGACCCCACCGCCCCAGTGGATACCCCCGGACCTCCGGGGGACCCTTGCCTGACCCCCGTGAAACCACCAATGCCAGCGGAACCACGAGGGATCCCCTGCATCCTCCCCCGAGACCGCCCGGTATCCCCGACCGGGGACCGACCGGGGACGCCCGCCCGCCCCATAAAGGCTCCCCCCACACTGCAGACCCCGCCGGGCTCACGGGAGACCCGCTCCAGCTCCACGCGAGCCCGCCAGACCCGCTCAGAACACCCTGCCCGGACCCGCGGGAGGCACGCCCGCCCCACCGAGGCCCCGCGGCCGTGGACACTCACCGGCCAAGGGCAGCGCGCGGCCGGCGTTGGCCTCGCCCAGGGCGCGGCGGCTGCCGGTGCCTCCCGCGGGGCCCCGCCGGCCCTTGCGCACCACCTCCCAGCGCCCGGGGCCGGGGCCGGCCGAGCCCGGGGCCGCTCCCGCTGCCGCCATTGACACCGGGAGCGCGAGCGGCGGCGCCGGAGGGCGTGACCGGGAGCGCCTGCGCGCGCCGCCGCCGCCGATTGGCCGCTCCGGGACACACGCGCCGCGCGCGCCGGGTGCCACGTCTCCGCCCCGCCCCGCCGGAACACGTGACCAGCTGCGGCAGGGACACAGCGCTCCGCCCCTCGCCTGGCTCCGCCCCCCCTGCGATGGAACCGCCCACCACGGGGTGGCTCCGCCCCCTCCGGCGGCTCCGCCCCTCCCCCCGGGCAGATCCCGCTGCTGGCGGAGCCGCTTCGCGCCGAGAGGGGCTGAGCCTTGCAGATGAAGAGGCGGGGATATGCAAATCATCCTCCATCGCGGAGGACGCCGGGACACGTCCCGCGCACAGACCCCGCGGCCACGCGCGTCCGCGGGCGCTGCAAAGGGCAGAGCCGTGCGGACCGGTGGGGAACGCGAGGCCGGACGGGTTCGGGGCCGGGTGGGCGGTGAGCGTGTGTTGGGGGTGGGTGCGCGGTGCGGGCGTGGTGTGGGTTGGAGAGAGCAACTCATACTTACCTGGCAGGGGAGACACCATGATCAGGCAGGTGGTTTTCCCAGGGCGAGGCTCATCCCTTGCACTCCGGGTGTGCTGACCCCTGCGATTTCCCCAAATGCGGGAAACTCGACTGCATAATTTGTGGTAGTGGGGGACTGCGTTCGCGCTCTCCCCTGGTAATCGCTGTGCAAAAATAGAGTTTTAAACTTCAATGACGTAAATAGCTGTGCTATGCAATCCTTGTGCACTTCTTCCTTCGTGACTGATGGTCAGGGTAATCGGCAGTGTCTGTTCGGAGAAGGCGCCCCGGGATGCCTCAGGACCCCCAGCTCTTCCCGAGCTTCGCACTGGGAGGGGGAGCAGGCTCCCCTCGCTCTCTCCCCGCCCTTACTGGAGGGTCTCGGACGCCTCGGGGTTCGGGTTCGCCCCCAACACTCGTGGTCCCACATCCCGCTGCTCCGGTGTCCCTTGCCCCATCCCAGTCCAGGGAAGGGCTCTCTGCTGTCCTCCCACCACCTCCGGGGGGTGCTGCCCGTGGCCGCAAGGGTCCTGTTCACAGAATCACAGAATAACCGGGCTGGAAAAGACCTCTGAGATCATCGACTCCAACCTGTGACCCAACATTCACTTGTCACCCAGCCCGGAGCACCAAGTGTCACATCAGTCCCTTCTTGAACACCTTCAGGGACGGTGGCTCTACCACCTCTCTGGGCAGCCCATTTCAATGTCTGACCACTCCTTCTGTAATGAGTTTTTTCCCAATGTCCAACCTAAACCTCCCCGCTGCAGTTGTGTCCTCTTGTCCTACTGCTGGTCGCCTGGGAGAAGAGACTGACCCTCATCTGGTTACAACCTCCTTTCAGGGGGTTATGGAAAGTGATGAGTCTCCCCTGAGCCTCCTCTTCTCCAGACTAAACAACCCCAGCTCCCTCAGCCACTCCTCACGGAACTTGTGTTCAAGTCCCTTCACCAGCCTCGTTGCTCTTCTCTGGACCCGCTCCAGCACCTCAATGTCCTTCCTGAACTGAGTGGCCCAGAACTGGGCACGACACTCCAGGGTTGGCCTCAGCAGTGCCCAGTCCAGGGGTAGAATCACTCCCTGGTCTTGCTGGCCACACTGCTCCTGATCCAGGCCGGGATCCACTGGCACTCTTGGCCACCTGGGCACCCCTGGCTCATGTTCAGCTGCTGTCAATCGGTACCCTCAGGTCCATTTCTCTCCAGCCACTCTGTCCCCAGCTTGTGGTGCCACAGGGGGTTGTTATGGCCGAAGCGCAGGACCTGGCACTTGGCTTTGTTGAACCCCATACAGTTGGATTCAGCCCATCTCTCCAGCCTGTCCAATTTCAGCACCGTCCTCCAGACTGATGTCATCCGCGAACTTGAGGGCAGCCCCGGAACCCCGCGGGACCCTCGCGGAACCCTCGCCTGCCCCGCGTACAACCACGAAACCCAGCAATTCCAGCTCTCAACTTCTCGTAATCCTTTACTTCTCTGAGCAAGAGTAACTGGGTAGAACGTACATACATGATCCACGGAGACTTTGGCATCTTATTCGCCCCTCTACTAGATGATTCTGTTTTTTGACCAGTATAAACAGGGGAGAGCGCGAACGCAGTCCCCCACTACCACAAATTATGCAGTCGAGTTTCCCGCATTTGGGGAAATCGCAGGGGTCAGCACACCCGGAGTGCAAGGGATGAGCCTCGCCCTGGGAAAACCACCTGCCTGATCATGGTGTCTCCCCTGCCAGGTAAGTATGAGTTGCTTTCGCCAACCCACACCGGCCCCGCACCGCGCACCCACCCCCAACACACGCTCACCGCCCACCCGGCCCCGAACCCGTCCGGCCTCGCGTTCCCCACCGGTCCGCACGGCTCTGCCCTTTGCAGCGCCCGCGGACGCGCGTGGCCGCGGGGTCTGTGCGCGGGACGTGTCCCGGCGTCCTCCGCGATGGAGGATGATTTGCATATCCCCGCCTCTTCATCTGCAAGGCTCAACCTCTCCCCCCCTTCTGACACAACTCCGGGTCATACAAACCATAACAATGACAACAGCGGTTACAGTTTGAAGGAAACCTGCCAGCCGTCCATTCCAACTGACCTTCTTGGCATGACTTTGATATTTGCTTGTTTATTGTCTAATTGATTCTTTCCAGCTTCTGTCTGGACTGGGATCACCGTGGGATAATTCCCAATTAATCTGCAAAAACTCTTCCTGTACTATTTCCACTCTAAAGTGGGGTACATTACCTGAAAATTCCTTCTGGATATTATTTCTTTTAACAAGCCTTAATCCCTTCCCTATCTTATTAGTGGAACAGGGGAAAGCTCCAGTCCAGCAGAAAAGGTATTTACTGACACTAACAGATATTTGTTTTTCTGGTCTGCCAAAAGCACCTACCCCCACATGCATCTCCTGGTGCATCTGTCATCTTCTCAGAGACCAGTCACTGCTTGCAAGTATTTCCCCTTTATTGTCTTCTCTGTCCTCTTCTTTTGTATAATCTGGTGCAAACTTTCTTTCTTTGACTCAACTCCAGATGAACATCAGGTGTCCAGGCATTACCTTCCCATCACTCCTACACTGCTCTAGATCCTGATGATTGAGGCTTTTTCACTGTCAGGACTGGAGGGTTAGATTCCGATTGGCAGCAATCCAAACTCTAAAAATGACTCTGTAAATGGTTCCAGTCCTCTCCAGGCCCCTCATTTTATGGGATGTTGGTCTTTTCTTACTGGTTCGACTCCTG
>NW_020956607.1:145209-156077 GCF_003031625.1 Empidonax traillii
TTTATGGGATGTTGGTCTTTTCTTACTGGTTCGACTCCTGGTTTCACTTCAGATTTTACCAGACTTGTGTTTCTCGCTCGTCCCGGAGTTCCCAGAGCCCAAACCAACGGTACAGCTGCACCTAAAACTTCATTGGAGATTCCCTTGTCTGCGGGTTTCCCTCGGTGAGTGGGCAGAGCTGTGCTTTCCGTGTATTTTCCAGAGGAATATGCAACAGGACAGAGTCCTGAGGAGAAGTCAACTGTGCATTTAACTCGCACAGCAAATCCTGCCCAAGCAATGGCAAAGGACACTCAGCCTGTGGAGAAAGCGATGTGTTCATTTTACGTTCCCAGTCATGAATTCCATGGGTTGCAAAATGGTCTGGGGGACTCCCTGTCCCTGAGGAATTTCACAGCACCAACACTGACTTTCCTTTTGCTAATGGTCCCTCAGGACCTATGGAATCAGCTGCTCCAGTATCCACTAGAAAATTCATTGTTTCATTCCCCAGCTTACCTGGAAGCTGAGAACTGGCCTGAGGACCAGTCCCCTTCAGTCCAGCCCAATTTCTGCCATAATTCCCATCTCTTCCGATTCTCCCTTCTGTCCGTTTGCAGTTTGGGACGCTCCTTTTCCCATTGTCCCTCCTGTCTGCAACAGGCACCCTGATCCTTCTGGAGGGGTGTTAATCTCCACCTTTTCCCCCAAAATCTACCTCACCCTCTGCCTCCTCCCTGCCCTGGCATGTCGGTTAGGGCAGCTGACAACGGCTTTGGGAATTTCACCCGGCTCTTCTCCTTGTCTTGTCCCTCTTCCCTGTGGTTACAGACACCACTGGGGAAACAACCATCCACGATGTTCCTTCTCTCTTCCCGAATTTCTTCCTAATACCTGGCGCCGACTGCCCGACGAAACGCCTGTTAAACATCCAGCCCCGCTTCCCTCCATTCCAGTGGATCCAATGGATCCGAACCCATTCGGGAGGATCCGCCAGGGGGCGCTGCCCTGCGCACGGAGCCCGGGGAGGGGCAGCGGAGGTGAAAGGGGCGGGGATATGCAAATCATCCTCCATCGCGGAGGACGCCGGGACACGTCCCGCGCACAGACCCCGCGGCCACGCGCGTCCGCGGGCGCTGCAAAGGGCAGAGCCGTGCGGGCCGGTGGGGAACGCGAGGCCGGACGGGTTCGGGGCCGGGTGGGCAGTGAGCGTGTGTTGGGGGTGGGTGCGCGGTGCGGGGCCGGTGTGGGTTGGCGAAAGCAACTCATACTTACCTGGCAGGGGAGACACCATGATCAGGCAGGTGGTTTTCCCAGGGCGAGGCTCATCCCTTGCACTCCGGGTGTGCTGACCCCTGCGATTTCCCCAAATGCGGGAAACTCGACTGCATAATTTGTGGTAGTGGGGGACTGCGTTCGCGCTCTCCCCTGGCTCAACCGGTTAAAGACAGAAATAATAACCCTTGCTCTAGCGAGATCCTCGAGCCGAATCTGACCGACCCGCGTCCTGCTTGCCCCACACTGACTGTGAAGTCCGGGTCAGCAGTAGGAACAAGGGAATCTCGGGATTATAAATCCCAGAACACCCACAAAAATATACACCTAACCCGAGATGGACCCAAGTTGTACAAACCCTCCCTGCCCGCAGCGGCCCCACAGCCTGCAGCCGGGACAACTCCCATCTACCCCCCGCCCACTTGGCCTGGCAGCACGGAGGGACCCCGAGGCCAAGGGAGCAGGTCCGGGACCCCTTGGTGCCCCCCAGCACACAGTGTTACCACACGAGTTTATTTAAATAAAACTGAACACAGATGCAGCGTTGCGACCGGAGTGATGGACCAGACAAGCGATGCGACAGGGACACGGCGGCCGGGGCGGGCGGGCGCTGCAAGTCCTCGTGGTCACCCACTCTGGACCCCGGCTCTGAGGAGCCACAGGCGAGGGGAGAGGGCAACCGCTGTCCCCACCCCATAGCAGGGACAGGCTCCCGCTCTAGGACCCCCGTGGGGGCAGGCGGCCCCCACTGCCACGGCTGCATAGGGCTGGGGTCTCCTTTTCATCTTCCTGGGAACCTGAAGCAACCCCTCCCTCCTCCACACCCGCTCCCGCAGGCTGCTGGGCACACCCACCCTGCCACAGGGATCCCAGGGGCCGTGGGGGTCCTGGCAGGGCAGGCAGCACGTGGCACCCCAGCCCAGCCCCCAAGGACTCGGTGTTCCCTCTCGCTCCCACCACAGGCAGGCGCGACGCCAGGGCAGCCGCGGCACTCGCTCACACCGGGGGGGACAACGGAAATAAATAGGGGGAGGGAGTGGTGCGGGCTGGGCCCCAGCGCGGGGCCAGAGCCCGGCCCCAGCCCCGGCCCTGGCGCGACCGCGCTGCTCGCCTGGGGGACGTCAGCTGGTTATGGAAACGGGGGGTTCCCCCTGGAGCTGCCGGAGACCGCGATGGCATGTGACAGTGCAGGGCGAGGCGCGGGCTCGGACCTCGAATGTCTATGGTGGGGGGCGGCGCGGGGGGCGCGGGCGCGGGCCGGGGCTAGTACTCGTCCTGGTCCTCTGGCGGCTGCTCCTCCAGCTCGTCATCCTCTGGTGGAGCGAAGCCCTCCTGAGGGGGATATGTTGACCATCAGCACGGGGGTGACACAGGTGGGCCCACTGACACCCTCCCCCCCAAAGCATGGCACGAGGGCTTTGACAAAACCCAAACCACTCCCCAGCAGCCGGGGCAGCGAATGAGGCTGGGAGTGGCCATGAGGAAGGGGTCCCTCCCTTCCCATGGATGTCCAGAGAACAGCATAGGGACACAGGGGTCCCGGGTGTCCTGTGGTGCCCAGCACTCACCTCCGTGGCGTAGAGGACACTGACAATGCCGGTGATGATGGGGCTGTTCTCATTCTCATGCTCCTGGCAGATGAGCTCGATATCCCGCAGTTTGCTGAAGTAGAAATCCCGCTCCTTCTCCAGCCCGTCCACCGTCAGCTTCAGGTCCATCAGCTGTGGGAGAGGGAAATGGCTGGAGCCTTCAGGGCCCTCCACAACCCTGCGGTGCCCCCCAGCCCCCCCGGTAGGGTCCCCCCTACCTGCTGGTTGAGCTCCAGAATCTGCGCGTCGGCCTCGGTGCCGCCGTTGCGGGCGGCAGGCGAGTTTTTCCGGAGGATGCCGCTGGGCACGTTGCCGAGGCGGGCTGGGTTTGGGGTATTCTTGGGGCCGGTGGGGGAGGTTCTCTGGGGGACTTGACAGCACATGGGGACCAGAGGGTTAATGCCAGCCGGGGGGGCTGTCAGCAGGGACCTTCCCCTGCATTGTGCCAGGAGGCAGCAGTGGGCAGCAAGGGCAGGCAGAGCCGTGGCTCCAGGTTCTCATGCTTTCAGCCCCCCTGCCTCTGTTTCCCCTGGCAGATTTCACCCCCAACCCCCCAGGGGTGCTCGTGGCTTGGATGGCTTTGCTGTGCAATTTGGGGGGAGTCCCAGCCCTTGAAAAACTCCCATGTGGCTGGCACAGAGAGCCCCCAGTGCCCATAGGAGCTGCACTGTGGTGGCACAGCACAGGAGGACAGCAGCCAAGGGGGGACAAACCACCCCCAGCCCCTGGTGAGCGGGCAGACAAGAGGCAGCCGAGCCTGGCCCAGCTCCCTGCTGTCTCCTCCACCTCCCTGCTGTCCCCTCCACTACCCCACTGTCCCTGCAGACCCACCCCGTCCCCCCATTACAGGCAGGCAGGCAGCAGAGCAGGGTGCAGGCAGGGGTTCAGGGGGACGCCTGGCCGTGGGGTGCAGAGGGCAGGGGCAGTGCTCGCCGGGGGGCCCCGGACATTACCTGCAGTGCCAATGGGTTTCTTGGATTTGTTGTAGATGTGATCACCTGGGTTAGGGGGCGGCGCGACGTCCTGGCCCTGCCGCGCCAGCAGCGGGTTGTACTCCTTCCCGTCGTAGTTGGCGTCAAAGAATTTCTTGAACCACTGGATGAACTCAAAGTTGTCCTGGAACTTGCCCTTCACCAGCCGCTCCACGGCGATGATCTGGGGGCACACGGAGGGGCCGGTGGGGCTGCGCTCCCAGTGCGGCCCCTGGCACGGTGGGGACACCGGCACGGCACAGCCCAGCCCCCCGTGGCACAGCCCCCACCGTCCCCATGGACCTACTTTGTCTACTCCCATCTTCTTGAAGGCGGCCTGCAGCACCTTGAAGTTGTGGATGTACTCGTGCTCCAGCTTGGCCTGGAATTTCACCTTCCGCAGGTGCACGCAGCCGGGGAACAGCATGTCCATGAACTGGCAATAGGCAGCCCCTGTGCCAGGCCCACGCTGCGGTCAGGGGGGGCTGAGGGCACCCCGACACCACCCCCGCCGTGTCCCCAACCCCCCCCCAAGCCCACCTGAGCAGAGCTGCTCGATCTTGGTGTAGTTGAGCTGCAGGGAGTCGTTGACCCAGGCCAGCATGTCATGACGACTCAGGTTCTCGCTGGTCACTGACGTCGAGTACACATTGACGGCCATACCCCAGCTGTGAGAAACGGGGGTCACACCGGCACCTGGGGCACCAAAACCCAGGGTATCCATCCCACCCAGGCTCTCACACTGGGCACCAGGACCCAGGACACACGTCCCACCCGAGCTCAAACACCAGGAACACTGGGACCTGGGGTGTCCATCCCGCCCAAGCTCTCACACTGGGGGCACTGGAACCTGGGACACACATCCCACCCGGGCTCCCCAGGCTGCCATGGGACCTCTGGGACCGCCCCCTCCAGCTGCACCTGCAAATAAGGCAGGAGGGGTGTGACAGGGAGGCCTGAGGGTACCCAGACGTCCCATGGTGGCCCACTCAGCTGGGTGGACCCCTGCCCTGAACAGGGGTACCCAGGGGAGCCGGGTCACAGGGTGCCACTGGGAGCAAGACACAGATGCAGTGCAGGATGTGGCTCGCGGGCAGGGGGTCCCAGGGGATGTGGGCACCACAGAGGGGCTGCAGGCACTGCCGAGGGCACTCCCTCTGCACTGGGGGGCTGTTGCTGCCCTGTGTGAGGCCACGGGGCTCCCGGGGGCCACTGCCCATAAGCAGCTTAGGGCCCCCCCTCCGGCCCCCGGTGCTGCCTAATCTGCTGTGGCCAGGATCGGGATTGGGGTCCATTAGAGCAGGGCTTAGAGGGGCAACATCTGCCGGCAGGCATGGACACAGGCTCGTGCCCAGATGGTGGGGGGCTCTGGGACCCCCTGTCCATGGCTGTGGCAAGGGGAGCCCCACCAAAGAGTGGGGGGCACCGAGCCCCCATCCCACTGCCCCCCACGAAATGCTTTAGCTCAGGGACCGATCAAGGGTCCCAGTCCCGCTGCCCCTCCCCGGGGACGGGGGTCCCCGTGGCCCCCCCCGCGCAGCAGCGGTGGCAGCGGCAGTGTTAATCCGCTTCCCTCCCTGGAGAGGGGGGCTGCGGGGCCTGGGCCAGCTGCCAGGCGGGGGCTTGGGGGGGGCGATCCCCATCACCCCCCCTCCTACTGACACAGTCCAGGGGGGGCCGAGGGGGGCACTGCCACCGCAGGGCTGTGCCCTGGGAGGCTGGGGGTGCATTGGTGGGGGGCTGTGGGGCGCTGCCACTTCTCCGGTGCCCGTTTGGGGAGGAACAGGTGCCGGTGTCCGCAGCCCTCCCACGGTCGGGCTCAGTACCGCGGTGACTCAGCACCGGCGATGCCGCACGGCCGCGGCCGTGACTGCTTGAACCCCACGGGCAGCTGAGCCGACCGTCCCCGCCGCGGCCAGGACCCCCGGCCCGCTCCGCCGCGCCACTGCACGCAGCTGGGGGCGGGTAGCGGTATTTTTAGCCGCCACCGCAGCCTCTGGAACTGCGGCCCCCGCGCCGCCGCCATCCCCGGCACGGCGCGGTGGGCACCGACCGCCCCCGGCACCGGCGAGAGCCAGAGCCCCTCCCGCGCCCGTCCCGCGGCCTCGTGCCAGCGGGGTGCGGGTAGGGGTCCCCCCTCAAGGCTCTGCCTCTCTCCCCCTCCCCTGGCTCCGGCAGCGGAGCTGAGTCATGCGCGGCGCTGAGCCAGAGCCACGCGCACTGCGGTGCCGCGGCTGCCGGGAACGCCGCGCCGGGGCCGGGGGCTGCAGAGGGCCGAGGGGGGCTGGAGGCTGTCTGCCCACCCACCCCGGCCGGGAGCCGCCGACACCCCCCCGCCATCGCCGGCCCTTCACAAATAACCGAAGCTGCTGCCGGCAGAGCACGGACCCCACCACGAGCCGCGGGGCCGCACCGTGCCCCGGGGGAGCGGGGGATGCCCAGTGGGACCTGGCACGGCCGCCACGGCTCTTAGCCCCCCCCCTGCCCGCGTTTGGGACGCGGCAGGGACCCCTTAGGGCCACGAATGAGGACGGGTTTCCCAGTGGGATGAACTGGGGTGTCAACGGCGCCAGGCGAGCCCGACGAGTCGCCACCAGCCGCACCCCGACTCCCGCACACGCCGGCACACGTGAGAGCCCGAGGGAGAACCCTGACCCGCGGGGAGAACCGTGACACGCTGTCAGAACCCTGACCCCTCCGGGAGAACTCCGACCCCGCCAGGCACCGGCGTGTCCTGACCCCGCAGCGGGACGCGCTGGCCGGGGCGCGCGGTGCCACCCAGCCCGTCCCTACCCTCCCAAACCTCCCCAACACCTTCCAAGCCCCCGGCGCAGCGCCGAGCACGCCCCGGTGTAATGACAGGGCAGCCAGGGCCTGCGGCGCCCTCCGACTCGCTGCCGCCCCGACGCGGGGTGATGGACGCGCCCAGGGCCGGGAGCCTCCGGCCCGGCCGGTTTGCGGCTGGCTCGTGCCAAAAAACTAACGAAAATAAGAACCGAGCCCCGATTCCCGGCAGGCCGTGGGGAGAGGGGCTGTTGCCGGGCGCCCGGCCAGGCGGGGGACGCTTACCGCTGCATTTTAATTGTCCGGCCCCGAGTTGATAATCACGGCCCCGGGCTGTGTCCGTGCCCGTCCCGCGGCGCTGCCGGGGCGCACGCAGAGGTCGTCCGGGCCCGGTCCCACGGCGCAGCCCCCGGGCCGCTCTGCCCAAACAAACGGGAGCAGAGTGAAGCTGGACGCGTGTGCCAGCGCCGGAGCGGCCGTGCCAGCGCAGCGGCCGAGGGCGGCACCGACGGCGGGCACCGGGCGACGCGTCGGTGCCGGCCCGGCAGCACCGTGGTGCCGGGGCGAACTGGGCTGCTGCGACTGGCGGGTTCTATTTTGGGAGCCGTCCCGGTGGCTTCTCAAGTGACAAACACGCGAGGGGGGTGGCAGACAGCCCGCGGGGGCTGAGCGCCGTGCGGAGCCGCCGCGGGGCTGCCGGGGATCTGGCAGCGGGCACGCTGGCCCGGGTGCCATCAGGGGTGGCCGCTCGCCGCTGTCCCGCGCCAGGGGTCCCCCCAGTGCCACTTCCCCCCACCCCGAGAGGACCATCCCCGCTCCCCAGCCCGCGCCCCGGTGGGTACAGGTGGGTTTGCCGGGCGCGGGCAGCCCCCAGCCCCGCACCGGCTCCATCCCCGGCACCCTTCCCTGTCTCCCGGCGGCAGTGCCCGTCCCGACGAGGTGAACCGGCCGCTCACGCACCGGGAGCTGTCGGCTCCCGACGGCGATGCCTGCGCGGTGCCGGTGTCCGGAACGCGGGTTGGGTGCCCGGCCGCGCAAATCCCCCCGCCCCGCTCGGCTCCCGCTAACCTAAATAACTCGGTACGGCGGCGGGAGCATGTGCAGAGCGGAGCCCTCCCCCCGCTCCTGAAATATTAATGCCGAGCGCCGCGGGATGAGCCGAGCCGGGAGAGCCGGGGCGGGCGGGGGACACGTTCCCACCCCCGGCCGGGACACTCTGCCCGTGCCACGCTGCCGGGCAGCGCTGTCCCCACCGTGTCCCCACAGCGTGACAGGACGGACAGTGAGGGCTCACGACATCCCCGGGACCCCGGTCACACCGGGGGGTCTCGGGGCGGCGCTGGGGGCCGGGTCTGTGCGCTCCGACCGCGGCGAGAGGACCCGCTCGGGAAGGCCCGCGCGGGAGATGGGGATGGATGTCCCCGGGACGGCGCTCCCGGGAGCACAGGTGAAAGGAGCCCGGCCCCATCCCGACACACACACGCCAGTGACACCGCAACCGGTTACAACGGGTGACAATCCCGTCCCAGCGACACCGCGGCCGTGCCGGTGACCCCGCCGCCATGAGTCCGAGCACCGGGAGCGCGTCACGCTCCATGGGTCACGGTCACAGCCGCCTGCCGCCCGGGACCGCCACGGCACCATCTCGGGAGTGTCACTCACACCAACACCGGCGGGACGGCATCGGCAGCACCGACACTGCCCGACCGGCGGCGGCCCGGGCCCCGCAGGACTCCCCAGCCCGGGGATCTCTGGGTGACGCCCAGGCCCCGCCGATACCCGGGCCCGGTGGCGATGCCCGGGCTGGTGCTGCGCGGTGCCGGGACTACAGCTCCCGGCCTGCCGGTGCCGTACCGAGACCGCGCCGTACCGGGGCCGCACCGTGCCGTGCCCGCGGCCCCGAGGGAGCCACAGCCGGGCCAAAGGAATGGCCGCCGCTGAGTCAGGCCTGGCCTCGCCGCCACCGGCCCCGCGGGACCTCCCGGCCCCGCCGCTCAGCCCCGGCCCCGTTCCCGGCCCGGCCGCGGCCGCTCCATCCCCAGCGGCACCGGACGGGCTCCCCGAACCACCCGCGGCCGCTTCATCCCCAGAGGCCCCGCGGCCCCTCGGCCTCGCCTGTCGGGCCCCGTGCCCGGCCCGGTCCCGTCGCTTCATTCCCGGAGGCCTCGCGGCCCCCCCGGCCGGCGCCGGCGGCCGGTGCGGGGATGCGGGCGACGGCAACGGCGCTGCCCGGTCCCTCCCCGGCCCCCGGGCGGTCCCGCCGCACTCACCGCTCGGCCGCGGCCGCCGCCGCTCCGCTCCCCCCGCTCCGCTGCCGCCGCTCCGACACTGGGACCGGGACCGGGCCGGGACCGCTCGGACCCACCGCGCCTGCGCCGCCCCCCCGGCGGGCGGGGCCGACCAACGGGCCCCGCCCACGTTGCCACGGCAACTGACATGACCGCGCCCTAATCGGCCATGGCAACGGGGTGGCCACGCCCCCTGTCCGCCATGGAAACCATGATGACCTCGCCTCTCTGTCGCCATGGCAACGGTCCTGGTCGTGCTCCCCAGCCCTGTTTCCCACACAGCGCCCCCTGGCGGTGGGCGGAGCTTCCTGCACCGCCGGGGCCGCCCGGGACCCGCCGGGACACACCGGGCACTCCCGGGACCCTCCCGGGACCATCCGGACACCCACGGGACCCTCCAGGGCCCCCTGGACTCCCCGGGGACCCTTCTGGGACACCCCGGACACCCCCGGGACCCTCCCGGGACCCCCTGGACTCCCAGGAGACCCTCCCGGGACACCCCCAGGACCCTCCGAGGACCCCTTTGCAACCTCCCCAGGACCTCCTCGGGCTCCTCGAAAACTCCCCTCGGCACCCCCAAGCACCCCTGGGACACCCTTGGAACCACTCTAGGACTTCCCTAGAGACCCTCCGAGAGCCCCTCGTGCAGTCTTGTGACCTCTCTGGGAGCCCCCCGAGCCCCCTCTGGACCTTATAGAGTCTCAGACTATGCCGGGACATGTGGGACCCCCACCGGAGCCCGGGGAACCCCAGAGTCCTTGTGACACACCTAAGAGACCACAGAGCACCTCGGTGACACCGCAAGGCCCCTGCACCCCCCTGTCTGTGTTTGTGCATCTGAGCAGCTGATGCACATGGGGTGGCAGGGCCAGCCCTGTGTTCCCACAGTGTCCCCCTGTGTCACCATGTCACCACATGTCCCCACGTGTGTCCCTTCTGTGTCTCCATGTGTGTCCCACCTGTGTCCCCGTGTCCCCACGTGTGTCCCCATGTCCCCACACATGCCCCCCGTGTCCTCTCTGTGTCCCTATGTCAGGGCTCTTTCTGCTCCCAGCACCCTCCTGGGCACTACTTGTCCCCACTGCCACGGCCGTGGGGTCCTTAATCCTGTCCCCCACCTGGATCCCCCACCCTGGATCCCCCCCTGGGCCCCCCAGACCTCCAAGCAGCTGCAGGCCAGGCGCTGTGAACGGTCTTTAATGAGCAAACAACGGACGGCAGGTTCCTAAATTGGCCGTGTGGGACCACCCAGGGGGACACGGGACCCCCCACCAGGCACCCACCGACCCCCAAACACCTACAGGGACCTACAGGGGGAGGGCACAGGGTGGTGGGGGGTGGGGAGAGGGGGTCGGGGCACCCCCGATGGTACCAGGGGGGACAGGAACCCCCCAGGGGGAACCACACACCCGGATCCCCATCGGCACCAGGAGCAGCACTGGGGGCCTGGTGGGTGAGGGGGGACCCAGCACAGCCTGAAAAGGGTGTCAGAGGGGTGGGAACGCCTGTGCAGGTGTGCTGAGGGGTTCACCTGCACACACGTGTGTGCAAACACACTCGAGAGCGTGAGGTGCGACACAGGTGTGTGCTGGGGATACCTCCCCGGGCCTGCAGGTGTGACACAGGTGTGCACAGGTGTGTGCCGGGGACACCTCCCCGGGCCTGCAGGTGTGACACAGGTGTGCACAGGTGTGTGCCGGGGACACCTCCCCGGGCCTGCAGGTGTGACACAGGTGTGCACAGGTGTGTGCTGGGGACACCTCCCCGAGCCTGCAGGTGTGACACAGGTGTGCACAGGTGTGTGCTGGGGACACCTCCCCGGGCCTGCAGGTGTGACACAGGTGTGCACAGGTGTGTGCTGGGGACACCTCCCCGGGCCCGGGCAGGGGTGACGCAGGTGTGACACACGTGCACACCTGTGACAGGACAGCTTGCTGGCCCCACGCTCGTGCAGGGGTGTGTGTGACACCACTCACTGTCAG
>NW_020956607.1:156950-170845 GCF_003031625.1 Empidonax traillii
GGGGGGTCCCTGCCTCTCCCCTACGCTAGTGACACAAACCACTTCAGAGTATTTCCACGTGATGCACAAACAAGTCAAAAATTCACTGATCCAAACCCAACGTGCAAACAGAAAAGGGCCGGGGGGGCACCCGCTGCCCCCCGGCCCTCCGCGGCCCCCGCACACGGCCCCGCCGCCGGCACGGCCCCGCCGGCAGCACGGGGGCCAGGCAGGGCCCCCGCGGCGAGGGGAGCCCCGCCCGAGCCGGGTCCGGGGGGCACTGGGGGCGGTGCCTGGTCCTCAGTTGGGGGACAGGTCCCCGGCTCTACCAGATGCCGCTTGACCGGCCCCCGGGGGGAGCGAGAATCCGGGCCGAAGCTCGTTTTGGAACGTGGTCATCGATCTGAGAACCTGCCGGGCACACGGACGGACAGCGGGTGTCAGGGTGGGGGCACGGGGGGCACGGTCCTGCAGAATCCCTCACCCCAGCACCGCTGGCAACGGGGACAGCAGGGCCTCACTGTCCCCCCGGCACCGCGGGGCAGGGGATGCTCCGTGTCCCCCCAGCACCTCGGGGACAGGGGATGCTCCGTGTCCCCCCAGCACCTCGGGGACAGGGGATGCTCCGTGTCCCCCCAGCACCGCGGGGACAGGGGATGCTCCGTGTCCCCCCAGCACCGCGGGGACAGGGGATGCTCCGTGTCCCCCCAGCACCGCGGGGACAGGGGATGCTCCGTGTCCCCCCAGCACCGCGGGGACAGGGGATGCTCCGTGTGCCCCCAGCACCGCGGGGACAGGGGATGCTCCGTGTCCCCCCAGCACTGCGAGGACAGGGGATGCTCCGTGTCCCCCCAGCACTGCGGGGACAGGGGATGCTGTGTCCCCTCGCTCCTGCCCTGGCTGTGCTGGATGCAGTGGGGGACCACCGACCGCCGCCTTGTGCAGCCCCTCCATGTGCCTGCATGGACGTTCAGCTCCCAAGTCCCATGTCCTGCCTCGGCGGGCCAGAGCAGCTCCAGTGCCACCGGGGCACCGAGCAGGTGCCGGCACGGAGCATCGTCCAGGCACAGCCTGGGGAGCGGGGGCTGCCCAGCAGCAGCTCCATCCTGCCTGGCTCAGATCCCCAGACTCGCACGGACCCCCAGCCACTCCCCCGACCACCCCAGACCCCCGGCCAGTGCAGCCACACAACGGACAGTGCATGGAGGGAGGGACGGGCAAGGGCTGAGGGGCTGCAGGTCCAGGGAAGGGGGTAACTCTGCTCTGCCATGGCTCCCTGCCTGGGAGAAGGGGGGCTGCACCCTGCCGGAGGTGGGTGATGGGGACAGCCTAGGGGGGTGATGGCAATGATAGGGACACCCTGAGGTGGCAGCGGAGACCTTGGGGAGGGGGATGACAGGACAGCCTGGGGGAAGGACGGAGGGACACCCTGGGGTGACAGCGGGAACAACCCGCGGGGGAGGGGGGGGTGATGGGGACACTCTGGGTTGGCAAGTGCCCAGCCAGTGTCGGACACTGCCGGATATAGGGCAGCCGGTGAGCCCGGGGGGGCCCCGAGGCGTGGGGGCCGGGCCCCTCACTGTGGCCCTGCTCTTACCGGAGAGGCTGAAGCTGGACTCGTGGAGGTCCCTCATGCCCCCGTGTCGCGTGGCCGGCCGGGTGGGCGTATCGGCCAGGGGCGTCCCCGTCTCTTTTTTCCCAGCATGCACAACCACGGCCACGTCCCCCAGGTACGGGGTGCGATCCACACCCCGCAGCTTCAAAGTCTGCCGGGAGCGAGAGAGAGCGGAGAGAGCGTCAGCACCCACCGGGGGGGAGCTGCGGCCGGGGCTGGGGGGCTCGCGGTGCCAGCGGGCTGAGGGGTGCCAGGGCCCTACAGCGGGGTGCGGATCGGCCGGGCGGGGACAGGGAAGGGGCTGGGCATGCTGAGGCTGGGGAGGGGGCTGTGGTGGGGGACGGGGCTGCGGCTCGGGAGGAGGTTGAGGCACGGGGAGGGGGCTGCGGCTGGGGAGGGGGCACTCAGCGGGGTGCTGGGCAGGCTGTGGGGTTCTTGGTGCAGAGCAGCAGGAGCGGGGGCTGGGGGAGATGGGTGACCCTGGCAGAGCAGCCCCTCGCCCTGTCCCCCCAGCAATGCCAAGCCAAGCCATGCCATGCCAAGCCAAGCCCATGCGATACCCTGTGCCCTCCCCGCAGCCACACAGCTCCAGCCAGGCACTCCGGTGCTGGTGACCTGTGACTGCTCCCTATGACAGTGCCAGGTCCCCCCTCGCAGTGCCAGCACCGCCCCAGTCCTCCAGCAGGTCCCCTACAGCCATGGCACCGGGGCACAGGGTGGGCCCTGGTGCTGGGGGCTGCCAGAGCTCCTGGTTGTTGCGGCTGGGCAGCCCCGGCCAGGCGTGTCTGGTGCACGTGGTGCCACCGCGAGCCGTGGGGCTGCCTCGAGGGCATCCAGCAAAGGGCAGAGAGCCAGGACAGAGGGGCGGGGGGGCCTTGACGTTCAGCCTCGGGATGCCCGTGGGCCACACAAGCATTGGGACAACTGACAGCCGTTCCCTTGCACTGCCGACAAGCCAGCAAGGACCCAGGGAAGGGTCCTCGATTGCACACCCACCTGCAGGGAACCCCTGTCCCCTGAATGAGACACGCCGTGCTCTTGTCACGTGTCCCAGCGTGGCACTGGCTGTGGCACAGTGTGGCACGACGCTGTGGTGGCACAGACCCTTCTTCCACACCGCTGGGACCACCGTGGCCACTGACCCCTTGTCCCATCCAGCACCCCACACGATGCAGCCCTGCCCCACGCCGTGGCATCGCTCTGGCACTGCTCTGGCACTGCTCTGCCTCAGCCACAACACAGCCCCTGGCCCCCCTCCCCCGTACCTTCTCCCGCTGCACCAGCTTCTTGTAGGCGACATCGGGGAAGGAGCGGAGCGGGCAGAACTTGCC
This sequence comes from Empidonax traillii, assembly GCF_003031625.1. Taxonomy (NCBI): domain Eukaryota; kingdom Metazoa; phylum Chordata; class Aves; order Passeriformes; family Tyrannidae; genus Empidonax; species Empidonax traillii. The sequence goes on from NW_020956607.1 coordinate 159,876, forward strand.
GGTGCCCTCGGCGCACATGAAGACGCCGTTCTCGTAGACCACGCGCCCGCGGCTGATGGTGACCAGGGGCACCCCGTGGCACCGCATGTTCTCGTACAGGTTGATGTCCCCGCCCTGCACCTGGGTGCTGGCCGAGATGGTCCTGGGCGGGGGGGGGTGACGCGGTGAGCGGGTGCTGGCGGCACGGGGAGCCCCTCCCCGGCCCCCTGCCGCGGCCTGCACCTACTTGGTGGCCTCGGGGTCCCAGACCACGACGTCGGCGTCGGCCCCGGGGATGATCCGGCCCTTGCGGGGGTACAGGTTGTGGATCTTGGCGGCGTTGGAGCTGGTCACGGCCACGAAGCGGTTCTCATCCATCTTACCCCCCACCTGACACGGCAATGGGGGTGAGGATGTGCCAGGCTGTGTCCCACCCTGTCCCCACGAGCCCCCGTGACACCCCAGGGGTGCTGCTGGGGCTGGGACCCTCGCCATGACCCACTGGGGTGCACTGGGGAGCACCTCGCCCACCAGCAAACGCTCCAGAGGATGTCCCACCCCAAGAGAGCCCCGAGGCCGGCCCGTGCCAGGGGCCGGCAGCGCCGTACCACGCCACGCTCCCAGATGATGTTCATGCGGTCCTGCACCCCGCTGACACCGTGGGGGATCTTGGTGAAGTCCTCCTTGCCCATGGCCTTCTGCTTGGTGCTGAAGGGCCGGTGGTCCGAGGCCACGATGTTCAGCGTGTCGCTGCGGGGGGATAGGGCAGGGTGGGGGATAGAACCCCTGGGGCCACGTGGGGTGCCCTGGGAGCCCAGGGAATGGGGTACCCATGCAGGGAGGAGGGTGCCCAGGGAATGGGGCACCTGTGCACTGGGATCCCCAAAGGAATGGGACATCCATGCAAGTGGGGGCCCCAGGGAGCTCAGTGCCCAGGGAATGGGGTGCCCAGGGAATAGGGCGCTCACACCATGGGGTGCCTGGAGAGCAGGGTGTCCAGGGAATGGTGCACCCAGGGATTGGGGTCCTTGGGGGTTGGGATACCCATGAAGTGAGGTGCCCAGGAAGCTCAGTGCCTGGGGGAGGAGGGTGCCCAGGGTGGGGCCCAGGAGGGGCACCCGCACCCCAGGGGCTCAGCGAGTGCTTGGGAAGTGCAGCACCCACAGAGCATTTTCCCCAAGGGCACACAGGTCCAGGGAGTGAGGCACAGAGAGCTGGGTGCCCAGGACACGCGATGCCCGAAGGACAGGGTGCTGGAGGGCATATAGCACCAAGGGAGCAGGGTGATGGGGCGATGGCACAGCCAGACAGCCTGGCACCCGGGAACAGGGCACCGGAGCGTGCCAGACACCGGGAAGCCACCATGAAGCGTGGCTGGCGATGGGGGGTGGGAGGGGAGGTGCCTGGCGGGCAGAGAGGGAGTGGCTGGGTGGGGCCTCACTTGGCAAGCAGGCTCATGAGGTAGGCGGAGGTGTTGGTGTCGAGGCGCAGCGGCGGCACGGTGACGTAGGCGGCGGCGTGGAACCAGTCCTGGTGGTAGTAGTGCAGCCCGGTGAGCGTGGCGTGTGCCGTGGTCGTCTCCGCGTACACCACCTTCCCTGCCGGGGCGGAGGCACAGGCGTGTGCAGTGGGGCGGGCGGGCGAGGGCACACGTGCGAGGGCACATCTGTGTGCGCTGCCCGTGGCCAGAACCCCCGTGCACCTGTCGGGCCACGAGCCCCGTGTCCGTGTGTGCGCTCACACGTGTCCCGTGGGTGCCCACGCGTGTGTCCTGTGGGTGTCCCGTGGCTGCGGTTCCAGGTGTGCACACCTGTGTGAGGGCACGGCCCCACAGGTGCACCCGTGTTCCTATGCCCACGTGTCTGTTCCCACCCGTGCCTCTGGGTGCCCACGTCTGTCTGTATGTCCACAGCTCTGCAATCCATATCTACATTCCTCCAAGCCCACAACCTCCCCAGTGCCCACGTGTCCCGTGCCTGTGGGTGTTTCTGTGCCCACACAGGTACTCCTTGCCCAAACGTGTCCTGGGGAGGGGAGTCCCCATCCACGTCCCTACCTTGCATCTTGGCAGCAGCGATGACATCCCCTGCAGACATGCTAGAGACATTCACCAGGTACACAGGGCAGTGGGTCTGTGGAGCGTGGGTCAGTGGCACCGTCCCTGTGGCACCCTGGCTCCATGGGGACCCCCCCATGGAACTGGGATGCCCACTCTCGGCCCACCCCACGCTCAGGACCACTCACCCTGTTGGCGATGGTGATGACACGGTGCGTGGCCTCGGCTTCCAGCTGTGGAGAGAGCCAGTAGTGACACGTGTGACACGGCACAGAAGGGTGGGTGGGGGACACAGTGATGGGTGGGATGTCCCAGAGCATCCTAGCCATGACCCGTGCCACCGCTGCGGTGACAGGGTGACACCAGACGTGACCTACCTCTTCGGGCCGGCTGATCTCGATGCCCTCTGGTCCTGTGATGCCCAGATCCAGCGCTTCCTTGGCTCCCTGAGGAATTTTGGGGGGTCAGGGTGGGGGTTCTGCTGCCCCAGTCTGAGGGCACATTGCACCCCCTGTCCCCCTGCGCTCACCTCAGCCACCAGCTCTCCGTTCTCGGCGTGGACGCGGGCGATGGCGCCGAAGTCGCGGCAGGCGCGCAGGACCTGGTAGAGCTCGCTGTCCCGCAGCATGTACAGGTCCTTGTAGGTCATGAACATCTGGAAGGAGTTCACTCCCTTCTCCCGCACCAGCGTCTCCATCTCTGCCTTCACCTGTGCCAGGATGGGGGGTTCAGTGTGGACCCGCTCCCCACACACCACGAGGGGCCCCATCGCAGGGCAGGGACAGACCCGCCCCACTGGGGACATGGAACGTGGGATTTGTGGGTGACTTGGGGAGCGACAGCTGCTGAGGGGAGTGGAGGGGATTTTCTCACCCCCCAGGGGGCACTCGCTCCATCCCTCCACCCCCTGCTCTGTCTGGGGGGGTCGGGGCTGGGGTCTCCCCGCAGCACAGCCGGGAGCCAGGTCTGATCCCCCTCTGGCAGCTTTGGGGGGATTGCAGGGGCTGAGCGTGCTGTGGGATGTGGTCCAGGCTCCAAGCCCCCTCTGCCATTCCCGTGGGGGTCACGCTGCGGGTTGTGCTCCCCCCCAGTCTGGGACCACCATCCCTGGGCATCCTGGTCCTCCCTCCGGAGTAGCACCACCCTCCCTACCTGGTGAGGGGCTCAGCCCTGCAGAGACACCCTGCCCCAGGGAGACCCCTGAGCCCCTGCCCTGCTGAGCCCAGCTCAGAGCAGCTCAAAAGGCAGCCTGGGGGCTCAGCCCACCTCCCAAGCAGCTAATTGGATCAACGGGGATGGGAATTAGTCCCAGCAGCTGCTCCCGGGCTCCCAGAGCTGTGCCGGACTCACCTTGGGCGCCCACCAGGTGATGCCCATGTGCAGGGCGTAGTCACAGCACACCTTGGGGTCGGCCAGGCTGCGGCACTTCTCGTAGGCGTCCAGCAGCGACGTCTCCTTGTCGGGCAGGACGTGGCCGATGATCATCGTCGTGCCCCCCACCAGCGCTGCCTGCAGGGCACAGGGACCATAGCAGGGGGTCCGGATTCATCCCCCCTCTGCTGGCACCGATCCTGCCTGGCCACGAGCCAAGGGAGCCCTCAGACGCCAGGCCAGGGTGGCCACGTTTGGGAACGGCATTGCCCACAGGCAGGCGAGGGCCCTGGGTGCAGGCAGGGACCCTCCACGTCTCCCTGGCCCTGCCCACAGCTGCCCGTTTGCAGCAGCACATCTGGGCACGCAGCATGTCCAGAGAGCCCCATCCTGTCACCGCTGGCGCACCCACTGTCCCACCTGCACAATCGGTTGGATTTGGGGGGTTGGGTGGCCCCAGCAGCCCCCTGGCACAGAGCCCCACATGGGGTGGGGCCGCAGGGAGCCCCCCCGCCACGGTGGCGTGGGTGGCAGGGCAGGCGCTGTGGCACCGCCAGTGTCCCCGGCTCACCCGGCCCCGCTAATCCCCAAAGCTCCTTTGCCCATCGGCCCTCACGGGAGGTGCCGGCGCGGTGCCACGAGGCAGCTGATGGTGATGGGGAGCAGGCCTGGCACGGGGTGCCCGTGGGCACTGCACTGGCCCACGTCCCCAAGGGACACCATCACTGAGCCCCCCACCCAGGGACACCGGACACGCCGGGGACAGGCACGGCCAGCGCTGGCCTGGCACAATGGCTGCTCTGTACAGGCACTGGGGACAGTGGGACAAGCTGCAGGGACAGTCCTGTGCTGGCCCCTTGACACCCTCAGGCAGCGGCACCCAGTACGTGGTGCCACTGTCACAGGGAGGGCAGAGGGTCCCCGAGCCGGCACAGAGTGCCACGGCCCCAGAATGGGAGGAGAGCGCTCACAGGAAGGGGACATGATGGGCAGGGACATGGGAACAGGCGGTGCCACACCACAGTGCTGCTCTGGACCTGATGCCACTGGACATAGCCGGGCTGCTGGGGCAGAGAGCTGCACCACACCACATCACATCACACCACCAGTGCCCCAGGGAGCCCCTCCAGAGCGGGGAGCAGACCCCCACAGCAGGGGCTCGGGGTGCGGGGTACCTTGGTGCCATGGTAGAAGTCATCGACGCAGGTGGCGTTCATGAAGGTCTGGTGGAAGTGGGTGCTGGTGTCGATGCCCCCCGGGATGACGAGCTTGCCGGTGGCGTCGATGACCTTGGCGCCGCCAGGGATCATCAGCTCGCGCCCCACTTGCTGGATGATGCCGTTCTCGATGTAGACGTCGGCCTCGAGCGTGCAGTCATCGTTCACCACCTTCCCCCCCTTGATGAGGATCCGCATGGTGGCCGCGTTGGCCATCATGGTGCTGTGGGGTAGGGGCGGTGCTGGGGTGACCGCTGGGAGCCCCCAACGGCCGAGGGGTCACCCCATTGCCCACCCTTGCCAGAAATGCCCCGGTGCAGGGCTCAGCCTGCGCATCCTCCACGGGCCGTGTCAATGGATTATCCCGGGAAATCCGGGGAGAGGAGGGGCCCTGGCACCAAGCTGGGGGCTGCTGCCCCACTGAGCCCCCTGCTCCGGTGGCACCAGTCTGCACCCTGGGCAGTGGCTACCCCTCCCGTGGTCCCCGCACCCAGAGCAGGGCTGCTGGACCCCATCCCCGCCTGTCGCCCATTGCCCCCACAGTTCCCCCAAGCTGCTGGTGCCACACGTGCTGAGGGGACGCTGCTTGGTGTCCCCATGAGGTAACAGCACTGATGCCCGGGGCAGGCTGCCTGCCTTGTCTCTGTGGGTGATTGGGACTGGCCCCATCCAAGAGGGTCTCTGCCCACAGCCCTGCACAGCGCGGGATCTGCCGGAGACCCCCGCGCTGCCCCAGCAGTGCCTGAGCCCCCAGCAGCGAGGGGCATCCCCAGACACGATCGATAAGTCATCTGGTGAAGGTCAAACACCATCGACCTGTTGGAGCGGGGACAGCACGTGCCAGCTGTGCCCACTCAGGGGGCATGAGGTGGGCTGGGACCCTACCAGAACCCCCAACCCAGAGACCCCACTGCAAGAACCCCCAGGGACCCCTCCAGCAGACAAAGGCGAGGGAGCCACACGTGTGCAGCGTGGCACAGCCCAGCGGTGCCAGCACAACGCTGGCACCAAGCAGCCCTGTGGGAACAACGCCCGATGCCCACCCAACCTCTGTGTCCCCAGCCCCCTGGGTGGGCACACCAGAACCAGAACTGAGCCACGGGGCAGAGGGTGCTGCTGGTGGGGGCACAGACCGTTTGGCAAGGGGTCATCAGTGCCCCGCTGCCACTCTGGTGGGTGCTGGGACCCAGGCACAGCTCTAAAGGGACGGTCCTGAGCTGTGCTGACCCTTCCCAGTGCCCACCCCAACACCTGCTGGGCAGCAAATGGCTTCCCAGGCAGCGGAGCTGGCAGGAGCCGTGGGGACTGTGAGGCTGGGTCAGGCACTGCTGGCAGCTGGGCATTCCTGGAGCCACAGGCCACAGCAGCTGAGGGGGGGCGAGTGGCTGTGCCCACCAGGGACCACCACCATGCTGGGGGGCACCAGCAGCCCTTCCTGGGCCAAGCTTCTGCCCTGGGGCTGTGCAGTGGCAATGCCAGCCCTGCCGTGGGTGAGCCCAGTGCCAGCCAGTGCTCATCCTACTGCCCTTGCTCTGGTACAGGGCAGCAGGAGCAGCTGCTGGGGTCCTGCAGGCAGCCCCCCTTGGGAATGTCACTGGCATGCACAGCTGTGTCACTGCTGAGGGACCCTCCCAAAGGACCGAGGCGGGGTGGCAATGACCTCGTGCAGCATGCCAGGTCACTATGGCACACTGGGCACTTGTCACCCTGGCCCAGTTGGTCCTACGCCCACATCTGCCCCCAGCTCTGCCTCAGGTACCCAGGGAGGCCACTGCCCCATGTGAGGGCTGTGCTGGGGGGCACCCAGACCTCCATGGCACCACTGCCAGGGACGAGGGGAACGAAAGGGATGAGGGGCACAAGAAGGACAAGGGGTTCAGCCCCCGCCAGAGTGGGCCAAGACACCAGGGCTGAGACCCTCCTCGGTGGGGGGGGACCAGAGGGGACAAGCTGGTGCCCACAGTGCCCCTGCAGTGCCCATCGCCCCCGTGAGCCCCCTGGGACTCCAGGGCAGGGCTGGGCCAGGCGGGAGGATGCAGGAGGGTGGTGCAGGGGGGAGATGGTGCAGCACAGAGGGGGTGTGGGGGGGAGGTGTCACGTCGCACCCTGAGATGAAAGCGGGTTGTGGTGATGGATGGATCTGGAGCACGGAGCGTGCAGGGAGCAGCCAGCACCCGCTAGCAGTGGTGCTGCAGCACCCACCGCCCTGAGACCCCCAGCACAGCAGGGATGGGGCACGGAGGGGCTGCCCACGGTGGGGGAAGGGGGTGAGCGTGGCAGAGCATGGCACGGAGGGTGCGGGGCTGGCAGGGGGCAGGATATTGCTGGAGGCATAGGGGTGGGCTGGCCACCGTGCCCAGACAAGGACTGGCAGCTCCACACGCTGCCTGTGGCCTTGGCCACCATGGAGCCACCTACACCACTGCCACTGCTGCCTCCACACTGCCCTCATTCCACTGTGCCAGGCCCCTTTCTCACCCCCTCCTCAAGGACCCTTGGCCACCCCACAGACTGCCACAGGAGAGCCCTGCTGTCCCTGTGCCGCCAGTCCCCAGTCCCAGCCCCAACTGCCCACTGAGGCCTCTCTGGCACACCAGTGTCCCCAGCTCACACCAGTGCCCCCAGTTCACGCCCAGTGCTCACTCCAAGCATCCCCAGGGGCTCTGCCCGTCGGTCCCACAGCCCGTGCCGCAGTGCCAGCATGGCACCAGCCCCGGTGACACCGGGGCCCCTGCTCTCACCCCAGCCAGCCGCTGCAGCGCGGCGGCACAGCCAGCACCAGCCGGCGATGGCCGAGCTGGCGCGGTGGCCGGAGGTTTCTGCCAGACAACAGGCTCCCGCGCAGGGCAGAAACGCAGCGTCAGCGCCGGGGGGGCCACCAGCATCCCGGAGACCCCCGCCCACCCCGCGCCGTAGCCCCCCGGCTCGGGCAGCTGGGCAGGCGGCGGCCGCGGGGCCGCTCCCGGCACACAAAGCGGCGCGGCCGATCGGGGTGCTGCAGCCCCCCGGCCCCGCCGGCTGCCGCGGCGGCCCCCGACCGCGGGGACAGCTGTGACCCCGGCAGGACAAAGGAACCCCGGCCCGGCGGGGGCTGCCGGGGGCACCTGTTGGGGCCGGGGCGGCTGCCGGGCCCGGCCTTTGTGCCGGGGCTGCCGCATTGTGAGGCGCGGCGGGGCCGGGGGGCCCTCACCGCCCCCCGCTTTTGTCTGCGGCGGCGAGACCCCCGCACCCGCCCTGCCCGCGCCCACCCTGCCGGTGGGTGCCCCGACAGGACCCCGCTTTGTCAGGGCTGGGCTCGGCGACCGTCACTCCGGTGACACCGACCCGCGATCACCGCCCGTCCCCGGCCAGAGGCGGTGGTGGGGTGGGCATCGCCCCCCGCCCGGAAAATTTCCCGCGAGGGATTCGCACCACCACGGTCCCCCAGCCCTGCCCCTGCCCAGGACGGTGCCGGGGTCCCACCGACCGCCCCCCCGGCCAGGACGAGCTGCGGTGCCACCAAGCCACCGCCCCGGGAGGGAGCGGGAGACCCGCGGGGGCCGCGATGGGCGGTCGAAAGGGCCAGGGATGCTTCGCCAGAGGCGGTGCCGCCAAGAGCGGGATGCTGCCGGCGGGAGGCCGGTCCTCGTCCCCGCGGGCACCTTGGCACGGCCCGGCCGGGCACGGGAACGGCGCGGCCACGCCCGAGCGAGCGAGGAGCGCTGCGGCGGGTCTCGGTGCGGGTTTCGGGCACGGCGGGGCGTCCCAGCCCCGCTCCCTGGTGCCCGTTCCTCCCCGGCGCTGCCCGCCGGGTCACTGCGGCAGGAGGCCGGGGCAGCGGGCACCGAACCGGGGCTGCTGCTAGCGGGGGGAGCCCGTGCGGGGGTCCCCGGCGGAGAGCGGGGCCGCCCCCCGGTGCGGGGCTCTGGGCTGGGCGCAGCCCCGGCGCGGGCCAGGCCCGGGCGAGGTGCGGGGGCGGTGCCGCTGCGGCGGGTCCCGGTGCGGGGTCCGGGGGGCCCCAGTGCGAGGTCCGGGGGGCACGGGGGTCTCGGCCCCGCCGGCCCGGGGCGGCCCCGCAGACAAAGCCCGGGGCCGCCCAGCACAAAGGATGCTCCGAGCCGGGGCGGGGCCGCCCGGGAACCCCGGCGGAACAATGAGCGGGGCCCGGCGGGACCCCCGCCGCCCCCCACCCCGGGATCCCCTCTCCGCCGCGCCCCGCGCACCTGCTGCTCCGCTCGCAGTCGCGACACGGCGTCGACGAGGGAGCCTTGCCCGCTCGGGGAGGAGCAGCCGGCCCCGGCGCCACACCTCACCGAGGCGAGCCCCTCGCGTTGTCGCGACACCATCGCCCTGTCGCGACAGGTGATTCGCCGTCGGAAGGCGGCGGCCACGCACAACCTTTCTGCCCCGCGATACCCCGGCGAGGCGCCCCGGACGGGGTGCCGGGACACTGCCCTCCGTCCTCGCCTATCGCAATACCCGCGCGTGTCGAGATACACGCACCTGTCGCGATTGTCTCACCCGTCGCGATAACGACTCAGGTCCCGTCGGTGCGGGAAGAGCCCATCCCGGCCCGACCCGACCCCCCGGCCCCGCCCGACCGCGCCCGGCCCCGCGGTACCTCCCGCCGCCGGTGCCGCTCCCGGTGCCGCTCCGGCCGCGATCGCCTCTCACCCGAACCTGCGCCGCGGGGGCGGGGCCGAACCCCCCCTCGGCCAATCGTGGCCCGCCGTGGCCGGGGGGGGCGGGGCCGGGCCCCCAGCAGGGTGGGCTGCGAGTGGCGTGACTGACAGGCGGAGGGGGCGTGGCCGAGGGCCGAGGCCCCGCCCCCACTCCCTGCACGCGCCGTTGCCGTGGTGACGGAGCGCGCGGGGCGACCCCCGTGACCCGTCGGGAACCCCCCCGGAGCCCCCCCGGGACCCCCCCGAGGCCCCACAGGGCTCCTGCCCACAGCCCATCGCCCCCGGAATAACCTCCCCCGGAGCATCGCCCCATAGCCCCCCCCACGGCAACCAGTGCCCCCCCCACAGTCCCCTCAACAGCCCCCCACAGTACCCCATGGCAACCCCCATGACAGATCCCTCCCATGGCACCCAACGGTTCCCCATGACCGTCCCGACAGCATCTCATCGCTCCTCCATGGCCCCCCACGACATCCCCATATGCCCCTCCCAGCACAGCCCAGTAACACCCAGTAGCGCCCAGTAACATTCAGCAGCACGCAGTAATACCCAGGGGTTCCCAGTGCAGCCCTGCACAGCCCTGTTGGACCCAGTACAGTCCAGTAACACCCAGTAGTGCCCAGCACAGCCTGGCAGATCCCACAGCACAGTGACAGCCAGTAATGACCAGTAACAACCAGCATTGCCCACTAACGCCCAGCAGTGCCCAGCACAGCCCATCTCGGTGGCCTCAGGCTCCCGATGCTGGGGACAGGACAGGACACAGGATCCCCTGGTGCTGTTCCCACCTCATCCCCTGTGAGCAGGTTCAGGGACTGGTGGCACTGGGCACCTGGTGTGCTGGATGTGGCCCTTGGCACTCGTGGTGTCAGAGCTGGTGCAGCAGTGGGGACATGAGGCTGGGGGACCTGCTGCCCCATCCCAATCCCCAGCTCCCATCCCATCCCTGCTGTGCCACCCTGCCCTAGGGCACTGCCCAGCTCTGCCAGGTCCCCTCCCCTGCTCACTTTGGTGGCTTCTGGGCTGTGCTGTTTCCCCTGAATTAGAGGACACTGGGCACACACCTTCAGCTTGTGTCTGCCAGGACCCCCAGGCCCTTCCCACAGAGCTGCCCCAGCCTGTACCACTGCCAGGAGCTCTTCCTACCTTGAGGCAGGATGTGGAATTTGTCCTTGTCAGGTCCCTGCTGGTTCCTTCTCCAGCCGAGCTCCACCCCAGAGCAGCAGCGCCCATGGGCACAGAGACTGGTCCTTAAATGTTTGGTCATCACAGAGTCACAGACTTGGATGGGAAGGGACCTCAAGCTCATCCTATTCCTCCCCCTGCCATGGGCAGGGACACCTCCCACCAGCCCAGGTTGCTCCAAGCCCCGTCCAACCTGGCCTGGGACACTTCCAGGGATCCAGGGGCAGCCACAGCTTCTCTGGGCAGCCTGTGCCAGGGCCTGCCCACCCTCACAGCCAAGAATCCCTTCCCAATCTCCCATCTGTCCCTGCCCTCTGGCACTGGGAAGCCATTCCCTGTGTCCTGTCCCTCCATGCCTTGTCCCCAGTCCCTCTCCAGCTCTCCTGGAGCCCCTGCAGGCTCTGGAAGGGGCTCTGAGCTCTCCCTGGATCCTTCCCTTCTCCAGGTGAGCCCCCCCAGCTGTCCCAGCCTGGCTCCAGAGCAGAGGGGCTCCAGCCCTGG